>NC_082729.1:24564612-24614612 GCF_030144855.1 Hypanus sabinus | reverse complement strand
TGTTTCAAATTACTCTCCTTAGATCAGATATTAAGATCAGACTGGTAATCCGTCCGTGGAGCCGAAAGGGATGAGGGAGAACTTTGATGGAAATTTTACAACGGTATTTACTCGGGAGGTGTACACAGAATCGATCAAAGTGAGGCAAAGCATTAGGGTGATCACGGACCGTCTAAAGATTACAGAGGAGGAAACGTTATCTGTCTTGATGCAAATTATTGTGCTAAATCTTCAAGAGATAACAGGATGCTGCCTCGCACCATATCGGGTGTTATTGCAGAAAAAGCAGGGGCACTAGCTGAAATACTTAGAACATCCTTTGGCAGGTCTGATGTGCCGGAAGTTTAGAAGATAAGACGTGCTGCTCCTCTAAATAAAGAAAGCTTAAAGCATAACATAGGAAATTGTAGAACATGAGCCTAACATCTGTGGTGGGAAAGTTACTGGATGGAATTCTTTGTAATTTATTTTTCTTTTATTGAACTTCATCAGCAAAAAAACATTTTCATAAGATGTATTTCAATCATTGTATCATTATATCATATAATCATATATATCACAAATCTCCACCAAGTATTTATCTGAGGTATACACTGATAGAAAAGAGTCGAAAAAAAAGCATGCAAACGGAAAGAATTATGTACAGTAGGATTTGTTTTTACAAGATATTCATTGATTTGTGAGAATAAAGTCGCGCCTATGAGGCATTATGTAGTTAAAACATTTTTCCCAGTATGAATCAAATTGTTCCAGCTTATGATTAACAGATGCTGTCATCTTCTCCACATGGTAAATGTCCATTTAATTTCCATCCATGTTTTTAAAGTTGGACTCTCCTGTGATCACCATTTCCTAGTGAGAGTCTTTTTATCAGCCACCAAAATTAATTCATTAAATATTTATCTCCTTTCAAACATTATTGAAATATATATCTAAAATATATGGTCTTACTCTCTAAGGGTATTTCACATTTAAAAATGTCTTGTAGGGCATTGTGTATCCCCCGCATAGTTTTTTATAACAGGTAGTCCCAAAAATATGATAATGATTTGCCTTTTGATTTCCACAATTTCTCCAGCAATCAATGAGGTTACTATCCTAATGGCATATCTGAGAGGGTCTAATACAATATCTTAACAAGTTTTTCCATCCAAACTCCCTCCATTTTTGCGAACTTGTACACTTCCATTGATACCTCCAAATTGTTGTCCATTCTTCCTCAGATATAATTGTCTCTCCTTCCTTCTCCCATTTTGTTTTAAAGTGTGAAGACGAATTAGTTTTAAGATTTGGCAACCCCTTATACATGCTTGAAATCATTTTACTACCATTATCTGACTTATGTGCTTTCTAAATAGCTCTATCAAGCATGTACTTGCCTTGGTTACATAATTAAGCGTCTTGTTGTAAATACAGTTAAGACGCAAATATGGTCAAATATTTGCATTTTACAAATATGTAATATATTACAAATATTGTCACATTTGTAAATATAGATAAGAGTCTTGTTTTTAATAAGTCTTTCTCTTTCAGCATTTCAGACCTGTACAGTGTACCTTCTTTCATTATTTTTCAAAGAACTGTTATGCCTTTAGCTGTCCAGTCCTTAAATCTGGCATCCAATTTATTTGGTGTAAAATCCGAGTCATATGCACACCTCTAGATTAAGATGTTTTACAACAGTTTTCCATATTTTGCGAGTAAGTTTCACCCATGGGTTATCAGTAGAATGTATGTACCTTTGCAGGTTCTTATAAGCCAAAATTGCTTGTATGTGGATGGGAAGTACCCGCTAGTCAATGTTTGTCAATTGAGCGTCATATGATGTGTCGCACCAACATATCACAGCTCTCTCCTGTGCTGCAAAATAATGATCCCTAAGTGAAGGTAGGACCCATAGGACCCATCCCCCCCTTTTCGTTTCTAATTGCAAAGATTTGAGACGAACTCTAGGCTTTTTACCCTGCCAAACATACCTTGATGACATCTTGTTCCATTCATTGAATTGCTTTTGATTAATCTCTATTGGTAGGGTCTGAAAGAGATATAACAGCCTGGGCAGTATACTCATTTTAATAGACTCAATCCTTGAACTGAGACTGAAAAAAGGGAATCAGGTTCCATCTTGCCACATCTTCTTTAATTTTGTTTATATAGAGGCTGATAATTACATTGTGTTAAATTTGACAAATCTTTTGCAATAATGATGACCAAATATTTGAAAGACACAGTGTGCCATGCCCAGCGGAGGACTACAGTAATATGAAATGAATTGGGTTTTATCTATCTGGATCTTGTATCCTGATAACTGACCATATTGTTCAAAGGATTGCACGAATTTAGGTAAAGAGTATGTTCGTTGCCCGAGATAGATCAAAATGTCATCCGCAGAACAAGCCGATTTATGCTCTGTCCTTTTAATAAGAATTCTCCTGATATCTTCATTTTGTGTGATGTATTTAGTTAATGTTTCCGGATATCCGCGAAGAGTAGCGGTGACCATACACAACCCTGTCTCGTGCCCCTTTCTCGGGTAAGACTATTTGATAAATATCCATTGATTTTAATCCTAGCAGTAGGATGGTCATATAGTGTCTGTATAGTTTCAATAATTGTGTCTTGGAAACCAAATCAATGTAAAACTTTGTAAAGAAAATTCCAATTAACCGGATCGAATGCTTTTTCAGCGTCCACGCTTATTACTATTGCTTAGATTTTATTTTCTTTTTGTATATGATGATAATGTGGTGTCTTTCCTATATTGTGTTATGAGTGATGAGCAGACCTGACGGAAATCGGATACAAAGTGAACCATCTCCGCCTCGAGAAATACGAACTACTGCTTTTGCTAAGCTGCTCATGAGAGAGAGAGAGAGAGAGAGAGAGAGAGAGAGAGAGAGAGAGAGAGAGAGAGAGAGAGAGAGAGAGAGAGAGAGAGAGAGAGAGAGAGAGAGAGAGAGAGAGAGAGAGAGAGAGAGAGAGAGATGAAACACGGGCAGGAACATCTGCTATAGATAAGAAGGAAAGGGAGAGTGTTGATTTATTGTAATTTTGACTCTTCCTGGATTATTAACCTTTCACTGCAAGGACTTTATTTTGTTTGTTAACATTCCACAGGAGTCAGCAGGAGTGAACTGATTTGATGGACTCAGTTATTTAGAGTTGATGGATGGCTGAGACCCCGTTAGTAGGGATAAAAGACAGGTCTGGGGAGACACCCTTCAGACACACCAGTGGACACTGACTGAGTGTTGTGAGCCCACAGGAAGGTGGGGCTTCGGGGACCGAATCAGGAGATCGGTCAATAAAGCTCACAGTGTGACCGCAGGGCCAGTGGGGACTGGTGTGTGTGTCCACTCATGCCAGAGCGCGACGAGTCCACCACAGAAGAACGTTCTAACTGAAGAACAGAGGGGTCATAGTGAATGACCACAACGACACGACGGATTAAGAAAGCAACAGAAGATTTTCCTGCTGCAGCTGCCTAATCTTTCGCTCTCTGGCTCCACGATTACAACACAACAACTGAATCTACCTTAGCACGCATGAACTGAACTGAACTTTATACTCTTCTATGTCAATTCATTTACAACTAGACATCGATAGAACTTGTTTAGCATTGATTTTATTATTATTCCTACACTTTTTGTGTTATTACTGTTAACTCTTTCGGTCTGACACACAGTTAAGGGGTACATAACAATTGTCTTGTGTCTGGAGTTGTAGTATTAAACCCGTCTGATCGTTACGTATCAGTATGGTTACAAACTCTTCTACTCGCTAGGCCATGATGACGGTAAATAATCTATAATCTACAGTAAGAACGGATATTGGTCTAAATGACCCGCATTCCATTGTATCCTTGCCTTCTTTCGGTGCAGCTGAGATTATCTCTTCCTTCCAACTTGGTAGCATTTGAGTTTTTTTAGTGCCCAGTTCAGTGTGGGGAGTAAAACAGGAATTAGTACATTTTTAAATTATTTGTACCGCTCTGACGTACACCCATCTGATCCTGGTGACTTGGTTAATTTAGGCCTACTAATTGCAGCTTGAATTCAACTTCAGTTATGTCAGCAGTCATCGTTCAATTTTGTTCTTCGCTTAAAGTGGGTAACTCCAGAGAATTCAAGACGGTGTCGATTTCGGTTATGCTTCCCCCTGGAACTTTGGATTATAGAGTTTTGTAAAATGCTTTAAAAGCTTCTTGAATTTCACTTAGCTTTTTGTTTTTATATTTTGGGTGTAACATGGCGGCGTGACGAAGCAGCGTGCAGCGTACGCTTCGGAATGAATATCTGTAATCTGTCAAGTAGGTTGCCGTGTACAATCCTGATTTGATGGAGACGGACGTATGAAGCACGGAGGAACATCTTCTGAAACTTCTGACATGTCTGTTTCGCTGCCTCTGCTGCTGTGCGATCTAGAAATCTCCGGGAGGAAGGCCCCGAATCCCTGGCTCTGCCTGTTGATTGGCGGCCGGGGCCGGGATCGAAGCGTCCGCCAGAGATTGTGCTCGGTGCTCCGTGTCGGAGGGCTGGTCGGAGGCTCGAAGATTTCGGACGCACTCAGTTGGCTTTCGGGTGCTTCCATGGACTGTATCGGCAAGGTTGCGGCGCTGGAGGATCATGGAAGGAAAAGTTTGTCTACCTTCTTCCGTCAGCGTGATATGATGGGCTGCCTGGACATTGAGACTTTTTACCGTGTCATGGTCTGCTCCTTATCAGATTACGGTATTGCTTTGCACTGTTGGAAATCTATGCTGTAATTATCTCTTTTTTGTCAGTTAGTCTTTTATCAATTATGGTATTGTCTGCACTGTTGCAACTGAATGTTGACTATATGTGGTTTTCGGTAGGTTTTTAGTTTTTTGGGTGGTAGTGCTGGTCTCTTGACTTGGTGCGTCTGGGTAGTCTTGTTTTGTCTGACGGGTTTGGAGTTCCTTTCCGGTAAACGTGCTAAGATGGTAGCGCGATGTTGATTTGCAGCAGCCTGTCCAGACTCGGGATTAGGGATTACCAAACGTTATTTGATTTTTTCTTTTGTGGCTTGTTTGTCGTTTACTTCTTTTGTGATATCATTCCGGAGAACGTTGTCTCATTTATTAACTGCATCGTGTTTGTGGTTTCTAAATGACAATAAACTAAATCTGAATTTGAATCTGTATCAATTTCGTTTTTGGGTCCCTAATTCTATGAATTGTATTTTCTGCTCTCTTTTTTTTAAGCATCCACGCCATAATTTTAATAAACTTCCATCCACTTTCGTAATGTCTCTGTTACAGAAACATTAATTTTTTCTTGATTACTTGCTTATTCAAAATAGTAATTTCATTCCAAATTATTTTAATTTCGCCTAAAGTATCCTGTGCCAAATTCAAAGTGTGTTTTTTCAGTCGTGCGTTCAGACAATTTTGTAATTCCTGTAATGTTTTATTCTTTAATTTTTTCCTTATATGAAGATGTGGCATTCATTTTCCCTCTTAAGACCGCCTTTAGAGTATCCCATGAAATGGGTGGTGAAACCTCTCCGTTATCATTAAATTCTAAGAAGAGACCATTTTCTTTTTTAATTTGTTCCTTAAAGTACGGATCTTGGAGTAGACTTGGATTTAGTTTCCAAGTATCATTCTTTAGTTGTAGGTCCATATCAACACATTAATATATAGGTGTATGGTCACTCACATCTACAGTCCCTATTCCACAGGTGTTTATTTTGTGTTTCAAATGTTATGTAATAGTCTATTCTTGCATATACAGAATGGGAAGCAGGATAATGAGTGTAATCTCTTCTGTCGGAGAAAAGGTCCCTCCATAAATCAATTAAACCAACATCCTCAAAAAGTCTATTAACTTTCTGATGTAAAGAATTTGTTTCATTGGTGTTTCTGTTGGTAGAGACTAAGTTTGGTTGTAATTGTAAATTTAAGTCTCTCCCACATATCAGGAGATCTTCTGTTTTCGTTACCATAATATCATTAGTTTTATGAAAGAATCCAATATCTCTTCCGGGGTGCGTATATATTCAATACAGTAACTGAATGTCCATCTATATTCCACCTTACCAGAACATATTTGCCCTCTTTATCTACCATTTCGAAAACCTTTCCAAAATTTAGAATTACTTGAGGTAAGAATAGCATCTCCTCTCCAATGTCCTGATTTATATGAGGAGAAAAACAAATCAGCGAAGCCCATTCTCTTTAGTCTTTTTATGCTCATTGTAAATTAAATGAGTTTCCTGTAAATATGAGCTTGTTCTTTTTTTTCATTTTGAATAAAATTCTCTTACGACTGATTGGATTTAATAGCCCATTGACATTAAAAGAAATGAATATTACCTTGTCCTCAGCCATCGGTATGTATCTGTCAATGTATCATTGAAATTAGAATAAAAATTAATCTATCTATACACACACACACACACACACACACACACACAGGTAATGCACATATATATATATATATATATATATTCTCATTTTGGTGGGGGGAAAAGGGAGTAAGTGAGCGAAATAACATCTCAGTAATATAAAATACACATTATAATGAGTATTTCTCGAGATAGGTATGTCGCTGTCCACATTTGCCTCCGTTTAGCTTCTCAACATTTTTAAAGTGAGCCAAACCTTATGGCTTTGCTGAAGGGGTTGAGGACTGTCTTTAATAAACTCCCGGTCTCTTCCTGATGTACTTCTATCGGCCTCCTCCCATCTACTATCTTCGCGATTCTCGCACTATTTCCCAAGCGGAGCGGGATAATTCCCTCGGTTTCGTCACGCTGACGGGCAACCCTCTGGCCTTCATGTCTGTAGTTGCCTCTTCCACTGTCTGGTACAACCGCATCCCGACGTCATAAAACACTCGATCTTTCGCAGGGTACGGAGTTTGAAATCTAATCTTTTTTTTCTGCTTTAGTACTCGCTTTTCTTCAGAGTATTCTTGTCGATTCTGCAGGATCGCGGGGGTGGGGGGAGTTATCTTTGTCGAAATATATAACTCCATCGTTTAAAAACACTCTCTTCTTATTCCAGGAACTTCGCAGCATCTCCGCCTTGGTGCTGTACCGAAGGAATTTCATTATTATTGACCGTGGCTTTTCCAGGGTAGGTTTCGGTACTAGCGAGCGTTGGGCTCTTTCAATTTCTAACTCCATAGTTGGTGTAAGCACCAGCGCTTCCCGCATTACTTTTGACAAACTCCATCACAGACGAGCCCTCCGCTCTTTAGAGAAAGTTGTAGATTCTGATAATTTTCCGCCGTTCTCTTCCCTCCAGGTCAAGCAGTTTACGCTCTAGGTGGTTTAATGTTTTTGTCGTCTTAATCAGTACTCGTTTAACGTTTTGAACGCGAACTTCCACTTTCTCAATTCGAGTCTCTGCCACTGCTATTTTTGATTGACGTTGGCGAACTCCGACTTAATATCATGCAGCTGCTGCTTTATTTCTTTCTAGAACTCCCTTACCTCTTTCAGGATTTCGATCAAATTCGCCGATTCGCCTGAACGAGGCCCAGCGTCCGCCTCGCTAGCTGGCGGTCGGCTAGGAGAGCCGCTCGCTGCACTCCTCTCGGCCACAGGTTCAGCAGTGTCGCTCTTTTGATTTTCATTCATTTTCCCCATTCTTGCACCTCCTTTCAGTTCAAATGCTTTTTTCGAAAAATTCTATATTTGATGGGTTAAAAGTCCTTAATTCTCGGTTTTCAGGAAGAGCTAGTGACTTAAGCTGCCATTCTTGTCGATGACGTCACCCGAAACCTGGATGACATTCTGAGGAGACGGATTTGTAAGCATTTGGATAGACATGGAATGATTGGGGATAGTCAACGTGGCTATCTGTGCAATGGATCTTGTCTATCCAACCTTATAACATTTTCGAGGAAGTTACCAGGAAGGATGATGAAGAAAAGGCATTGGATTATGTCTACATGGACTTTACCATGGCATTAGACAAAGTCCGCATGAATGGTTGGTCAAGAAGGGTAAATTGCTTGGCATTCAATATCAGACAGAAAATTCGATTAGACATTGACCGCGGGAGAAGCAAGACCATGGTAATGGATAATTGTCTCTTTGACTGCTGACCTGTGACTATTGGTGTGCCCCAAGTATTGGTGCTGAGGTCGTCGTTGTTTGTTATCTTTATTCAGAGATCTGCATCATTGAATTGAGAACTGGATCAACAAATTTGCGGATGCAAAAGCTGGCAGTGAGTACTGCACGTACTAAAAAAGGGAGGGGAGACTTGATAATGAAATAAAAATAATACAGAAGTGTTGAGTTATTGCAGTTTGGGAGGACTGTCTAGGACAGGTCTGACACGATGAGCTCTGGGACACGGAAGTGTGCTATGTAAGAGAGCAGTCTGAGAAAACGGAACCCTAAATCCCTGAAGGTGATGTCTCAAATAGATAGAGTCGAAAAGAAAGCTTTTGACGCAGTAGCATTGATAAATCAGTGAACTCTGTAGAGGAGCTTGCGTGTTATGTTGAACTTGGATAATATTGGTGAAAACTAAGCTGGAGTATTGTGTGCAGTTTGGGTCATCTATCTGCGGGAAAGATTTCAATATGATTGAACGAGTACAGAGAAATTTTAAAAGAATATTACCGGGTCTTGGACAGGTGAATGGCTGGAGGCTGTTGGACCCGGTGCAGGTCGTTGTAAATAATCGATTTAATGGTCCGGCACGAACGAAACGGATGAAGGCTTATTTATATGCTGCACTCTTATATGACTATCTGCGGCTATGAGTATTAACTGTTCCATTTCAAATTACGTATTCTTTCTTCATGGGACTGCCCTTTTGTGCGTGTTATTCTCCTCTCTCCCTTGTTTCGCTGTCATTTGCTTCCCTCTGAGTGCTAATTATTGTGCAATAGATCAGAATCTACTGTATCAGATTGTTTTCTATTTTTACAGATGCCCTGTGATTCTATGAAATCCGGAATCTGTTTAATATCTTTTAAGATTGTAGAACATCTGTTATGAGGCGCGGCAGGCTCATAACGTGAGTGTTACTTTAAGAGCGCTGAAGTGAGGCGGGATTATGACGTCAATACAGTGACTGCTGAAGCTCTCTCATTCGGAGAGAGAGAGAGACAAAGAGAGAGAAAAAGAGAGAGGGAGAGGGAAGGAGGGAGAGAGAGAGACTGGACAAGCTGTTTCAACTTCAGCTTGCCACGGCTCTGGTTTGGAACTCCTCTATGCCCAAAAGGTTGGTTTGATTGTCGGCACGCAGTGCACAAGGAAAGTGTGACTGTCTCTTCCTATTATTCATAGGAGTAGATTTTGGGGATATCCTGTTGGACTACTTGGGTTAACCCTTGCCTGTGTATTTTGTATGGTAACCTCTCAAAAACGATATTCCTGTGACAGGGCAATTTTGGTGATAAATCGGACGTGACGGGACGGAATTAACTGCCAAGATCATCGACGATTGTTATTTCGTTTACCCAGCGTGGAACGTATGATTTCTTGTATCGTCCTCTCTCTACGTAATTCCATGTGGACTATAACTGGTGTTGGAAATGTTCCCTGAATGTAAACCAGTTGTCTCTGCGCTCCGGTTACGGCTGGAAAAAATAACGTCGCACCGAGAGAAAGTTAAGTTGAAAGTTGAGGAAAAGGATATTCAGAGTGAGGAAGCACAAAAACAAAGGCAGTTTTGAGATAGAGATATGCAGGTTAAGCCTGGATAGGCAGACATCTGGCTCTAGGGAACCGGTTGTACCGTTTGTTGCCAGTCAGGAAGTTAAATTGATCCCTCATTTGATGAGGGTCAGGGTGATAAATACCTCCAGCATTTTGATGAAGAGGTTCAGATCTACAGTTGGCACCTTCTCTTAAAGTTTAATTAAGGGTAAGGCTCATCGCGCTTATTCTAATTTATCAATTGAAGATTGAGCTAATTATGAGGCCGTGAAACAGGCTGTGCTTAAATCCTATGAACTAGTTCAGGAAGCCTATAGGCAAAGGTTTCGGAATTGGAAGAGATCTGTGAACCGGACTTAAGTGGAATTTGATTATGAAAAGTCAGTATGTTTTGAGCGATGGTGCACATCTAAGAATGTGGGTGATAATTTTGACAGACTGAACGAGTTGATTTTAATTGAAAATTTTGAAAGATGCGTCCCTGATGTCATAAAGGCATACTTAGCTGAGAAGGACACAGTGATGTGGCAGAAATCTGCTAAATTAGCAGATGTGTTTGCCTTAACCCGCAAGTTTAGTTTTTTTTTTCTCCGAGTAAGACCTTCCAAAAGAATAGCATGGATTGTCGAGGTAAACCAGAAATTAAATCTGGGATTAGTGACATAAGTAAGGATGAAGGGAGGCTGCTGAAGGAGAAACATTCCAGTCTTACTATTGACAATTGCAAGTGTAAGCCTCAGGCCCGCTCATCTGGAATTCGTCTAGGGGGAGCAGCCTTCAGCCACGCCTCATTGGATAATCAAGTTTGTGTGGATGCTGGGTGATGTAACCCACTACGCCCAATAACAGACAATACATGATATGCTATTAAATTATTACACTTTATAACTCCTACTTTGATTATGTGGTTAGAAATGAAGTAAAATAAGAGCTGTTGAAGTGTCTTAAAAAAAGAAAAGAATCGCCATTATTATTAACCAGTTCCTGCACACAACGTTGGCGCTCTTACAGAACCGTGTCTCCCTTGCTCCAGTCGATCTCCTCCGAACTTCGTCGTTTCTCGAATGGAACCACTCTCGGTAGACGAGCAAAGCGCTCGACACGAGTTTACCCTCGTTTTCTCCCCTCGCCGACGAACCTGGTCCTCGGTCTCACGCTTGGGGACTGTTCCGTCGCCCAGTTTACAGCATCTCTCCATATATCTGACTGCATATATTCACACACACACAATATATATAAATGGGGTCTTAAAAAAAAAGTCACTAACATCAAGGACGATCACAGGCATTAGAATGTTAATCCCACTCCACTGCTTGAGAATGCTATGTATTCCGACGGCAGGACAACAAACGGCATGCGTCCCCAAGCAGTATAACATCTCCCCCCACTAACCCACCCCTTCAGAGCCTCAGGCACCAATATGTTATCACCCTATCCACCGACAGCCCAGTACCTAGCGTCCTTTGGGGAGATTAGATCCAGAGTAAGAATATTTTGTTTTTACGATTGCGTTCTTTAATTAATAGAATTTTTTGTGCTGCACCGGACCAGGAGTAATAAGAACTTTGTTCTACTTTACATCTATGTACTTGAAATACCGTTAAGCAATCTTCAATCTTGCATAAATCTGTGTTTTTTAGTCGTATTAATGCTCATGCTGTAGAATGGTCAAAATATTGTTATAGAGAGTTGACAGCAGCAGGTCTTACTTTCGGCCCAGACAGAATGTTAGAGGAGCTCAGCGTTTCAGGCAGAATTTAAGTTGTAGGAATAATCAGTTGATGTTTCGGGCAGAGACTTTTTATGAACATAGCGAAGGAACCGGGCAGAAGCCGGAATACCCAATGAGTAGCGGGTTCTTGTGCAGGGAGCATTCTGGGTTAGTGTGAATTTAGCAGATATTAAATCAATCCAAAACCAGACTTGAGTTCATCTTGTAAATGCTGAGCATTAAATTGAAGTTAAAAGTATTGGCGTTCTAGGGATGGAGGGATAATGTTGATGAAATAGGGACTGTGTGACGTTTTACCTCCGTTGGGCCGAGCGGATCAAGTGTATCACAGTGCGAAGAAATTATTGGAGTAAAAAAACTTCATAGTAACCATTGCAAATGCGTTAAATCACCTACTGGTGTATCTGATCTCAACGGCCTGAAATATAAAGAACTTTTGTGCGACTGTACCGAGCGGGGCATAGAGGAAGTGGTTGCTTGTTGTGATGAACATCATCACCTTCAGTGTGTCACCGGTGACTCAGCAGGGATGGAAAGGAAAGGGGCAGAGACAGTATTAATGGTGGGTACTGTGAGCCTGGACGAGCAATACTTGGTACTAAGGCAGGACTGTCTGTAGTCGAGAAGAGGCAAGTACGAATTAAGCGTTGAAAGGGCTTCAGAATTAGGTACAAGAACATTATAACATGGATTTCCAGCATCTGGCTGTGAAACAGCAGAGGACCCTGCCACCACCGGGTCTAGCACCAGGAGAAGTGCTGTTTACAGTTTACTGTTTACTGTTTCCCTCTGCTGAGTAAGTTACCAGTATTGAATTATGTCTATCACCTTACTCGTAGCAATATTTTTTCATATGATGTGTGTCATGTATGTTTTGTGATCTGCTCTGCAGCCTTGAGGAAGCATGTTTCGTTTCATCAGGTAAATATATCACCGAATGAGAATAATTGTGAACTTGAGAAGGAGGAAGTTGAAACGACACGTTGAAGTTAAATATATTATGCACTACGTGGTCGCGGGCAGGAATGCGTTGCGAAACTGAGTTCTGAGATGGCGAGAGAAATTGAATATAATAAAATATATGGACGAACACAAACGCAATCGGAAATTAGGATGACAGATGTATTTACCTTTCCTTTTGCCATGGTTGTATTGAAACAGAGTCTGAACAATTTTCCAGTATGGCAATCATAAACACCACAGAATGTGGAATTAAAGTAAGAACGATGATATTTCAATGGAGTCTTCCAGTGCAATTGCTTTCACACCGAGAGTGATGGATGTCAGGAACGTGTTACCGGGCTGGTCAGTGCGATAACTGGAGAGGTAGACATGTGATGCCGGTACAAAGGGCTATTTAAAAATGGTGGGATAATAATTCAGAAATTGGGTATGTGTGCCTGTTGAGGAAGTTTTCGAAGTTTTCTGCTCCATGTGAGCAAATTGGGGATTTGGGAAGCATAATGCCAAAAGGAGGTTAATATGGCATCAGTGGCTAGCTGCACATTGTGTGTGGAGTGCCGTTAAATGTAATCATAAAGTTTTTATTTTATTTGCTGGATATTTAGAAGCTTTGTTGTGCAGTAGGAACTTTGGCTCGAGCTCGATGTCTTTCTGAACGTAACAAAGCGCGCAGAGATATTGGTAAAGAAGGCGTACCCATCATTCCGTTAATTGGTCGTGTTTTAGTGATGAGTTCAGGAAGTCATGCAACAGCTGCGTGAACGATTGAACGCCAATATCTCCAACTTCCAGCCCTTTCTCCCATCTCCCCTTTCCTTTAATTCTCCATTTCCCCCCACTTACTTCCATTTTCCCTCCACTACATATTTCTACTGACTGCTGGCCCTTCCCTTTCTCACGTGATCCATTCACTTTTCAGATCTGGCTCCTTTCTCTGCTATTAGTCTTCCATTTATCACCTCCTAACATCGATTCTCACCCGCTCTCCTATTTACCTCACTTTGACTGCTAGGGTCACCCTTGTGTACTTTCCCCTCCGCCCACCTTCTTACTCTGGTTTCTTTCCCCATCCTTTACAATTCTGATGAAGGGTTGCAGAAACCTCGACTGTTTGTTCATTGATATAGAATCCGCCTGAGATAATGCGTCCCTCGAGGATCTTGTATTTCAGCAGAACCTTCACGTCTTTGGAAAGTGAAAGCATTTGGAAAAAACCCACGCCGTTACCGATTCATAGGATGCTGCTGGGACTGAAACTGCATTCAATCGCGTTCAACTTGGTGGGCAGCGTAGGTTTATTACTCTTCATTCCGAATAGTTCCTCTCACAATGAGAGTGAATGGGAATTCCACCACCTCCCGCATCTGCTCCCGGAACTTCCTCTGGGTCAAGGCGTAAATGGCTGTGTTTGTGCAGCAGCTTAGCACCTGCTGCATGTAGCCCAGGTCCAACATGCACATAGGCGGGGAAGGAATTCCGGTCATGACAGTAATCAGTGCTGTTCTACTAATGAAAAACAATCTAAACCAGACAGTGTGCAGAACATAAAGCATCCACAACACGATGATATTCGCCGACACGACCAATAGTAAAATGATCGACTTCCTAAGGTTCACAATTTCCAGGTCTTTGGAACTATCCTCATTGTTGCAACTCCGGAGTCTCCTCCGGGCTCTGCTCGCCACTAACACGTGTCTAATGGTCAAAGCATTGAGCAGCAGAATGACCACAAATGGGATGACAGGCGTCAGGAGACAGCTGCCGTACTCGACAACGGTCCAGGTCACTGCGATTAGGGCAGCAAACCTTATTTCGCAAAACCAAGGAATGTTGGACATCCAGTATGTTCCTGAGAACAAATAATACCAGACGATGTTCTTTAAACAACTCAGCGCGGCCACAGTCCACAGAACCACAGCCGCCGTTCTCTCGGTGCAGTATCTAGCTTTCAGATTCTGGCAGCGAATAGCCACAAATCGGTCAAAGGTGAACATGATCGTGAACCAGACGGAACAGTCGTTGGCTGCGTGAAGTAGAACGACGTGGAAATTACACACGGGGATGTGCATCAGAAAATTAAACGCTTCCCAATAAACAATCGGAATCTGCCTCAGTACCAGGTCGAATATAATAACCAGGAGATCCGCTGCTGCCATGGCCATCAGGTAACGAGTTATTCCTTTAGAAGCACCGCACTTTCCCCGGGACAGGACCACAATCGTCAGCACGTTCACTATTGGGATTGAAAGAAACATGAACATGTCAGTTGCAAAGAGCAAAGCCAAGAGAGTCACAGACAGGAAATATGGAATCATGTGTTTGAACCCAGACATGAAGACTGTAGTTTTCCAGCATCGGCGATGTCTGCTGGGGACGAGGATTATAGCTCCGTGAAGTCATCACATCAACTACCGAACAGCTGAGAAAAAGTGTTCTCGGCTTTCGGTGAAAATTGTCTTTGGAATAGGGCTCGGAATTGATCATTGAACTGGAATTGCTTTGCTATTACCAAAGTGGAATCACAAGGGACAGCGAAACACGCGTCTCCACACTGTGAATACAAAGTAATTCAATACTTGGTGCTTCGAGGCGGTGCTGTAATTTCTGCTCCAGCTCTCAGTCTTCTGCTGCCGGTCTGTTCAATTTTTACCATGTCCCACAAAAGATATTTGGGAAGTTGTCTACTTCAAACTACACTCCAAAATGGTGAATTCAATTATCTGTAACTGAAGAGATGCAGGCACAGTTGAAACTTTTAAACTCCAGTTCAGAACCTATTTATTTAACGTTGCTTTTAAACGAAATCAATTTGTCTGCCCGTTTGTATTTTGAAAACAGTTTGAAACTTCATCATCTATATGAACAGGTCTATTTAAATATTGTTATTATTTATCGAAAACAAGGAGATAAACGTTGTTGACGAGATCCAGTCAAAATATCAAAGGATAATCTCCCGAAATTCATGCAGTGAGAGCGTTCGACTGTGTTAATCGGAACATATAATTAACTCTCCATCAATCAGACAACTTTACCGGTCTCCGTGATCACTACTTGCCAGTCTCTCAATCGTCGAGTTGCTGAGCAGGAACCTACCTGGAAATGCAATCAAAGCGAGTACGGGATAGTAGACGGGCTGAATTCTCCGGAGTAAATACCAGATCCGTGCTTCTGCAGTGATCCAAGAGTGTTTCGAAAATATATACGGAGCCAGGATGAAGACTCCTTTCCTCGACGTTGGAACATTCTATGGTCGTATTTCTCGCTCCTGAATCATTTTCCGTCACTGTTTCCCGATTCCTGTCGGTGACTATCGTTTCGCACGCCACAGATCCAACTGTACATTAAAGATCCCACTTTGATGTTCGGAACCTCCCAATTATTGTCTTGATCTGTGGAGCCGGGGCGGTCCCTGTGTGACGGAGGGGTTGCTCTGGTTACCACTGTGATCCTTCATCGAACGGAGCTATTTTAAATAGAGTTGCGAATCCCCAGTGACACAACCAGGCTCCGTGCGGGCTGACGTTAATTAGTCAACATAGTTCTACGGTTAACCCTTTTGAGTCCGGACCGCTGAGGCAACACGTAAAACGAATTATTTAACGGGGTGCTGATTTCAAGGATGCGCATCCACCGATCCCGGACATTCGTTCTGCATCATGTCGCAGGGCACACAAAACCCTGAAAGCACATACCATCAGGCTGAACAACGGCTTCAATCACGCGCGCTATTAAAATATACAACCTTCACCCGGAGGACCAGGCGGACTCTTGATATCGCAATCTGCCTCTCTGTGACTTTGCAATTTGTTGTTCGCCTGCGCCGCATTTGCTCTGTAACTGCAGCATTTTATTCTGCACTCTGACATTGTATTACCTGGAAACTCTATTCACTGTGGCAATGATTTCTCTCTGAGCTGTTTTTGTTTTGTGCTCTTGCGTTGCATTGAATGCGCAGCACCAAATATTTCTTTCTCCTTCGTACTTGCGAATTGAAGTTATATCAGACAATTGGGAATCTTGAATAATAAACCAATTTAACAATTGAACGCTGTGCAGTAGGATGGATCATGGAACAGCCTGCAAGGCGAATGTAGTCGTGGCGTGTGATTAGCAAGTGTACTAACTTTGAGCAGTCTCCTCAGAGTGAAAGACACTGATGAGATTCTTTCCAGGAATGGGAGGAGGGTGATATAATCCCGAGAATTTGTCCGCACCTAAACTGACGTCACTGCGTGGGCCATGAAGGAATGGAGCATTCAGTATCGTATAAGGGTCTCTTCGGAAACAATGTCGAGCCAAGTTGCTTTATGAAAGGGATTTGGACCAAATCTGTATTAACGTCTTACATATTGCATCCTGTTTTAACGCCCGTTCCCTCATCTGAAACTGCGATAAGCCAAACATAATGCTAGAGGTGTTCGGCAGTTCAGACAGCATCTATGCAGGTGATTAAAGAGTCGACGTTTCAGGGAGATCATTTTAAATAGATCTGCGAATAAGACTGCGGGGGGGGGGAGGGAGGCACATGCCAGAATAAGAAGGTGCGGGTGTCGATAAGGAGCTTAGACTAGTGCGTGATACTTGTGACTAAGTGAGCGGTCAGATGGGTGAGTGGGGAAACTGGAGACGGCTGAAAGAAGTTTCACGAAAATGATTTATGATTTGCATAGCTTGTCATAGGAAGAACATTTTATAGCTTGGCCCTGTATTGACGAGAATTCAGAAGATTAAGTGATGAACTCATTGAAACCAATCGGACAGTAAAGAGCCTTGATGGAGTAGATGTGGAGAGGATGGTCCCTCTGGTGGGAGAGTCTAAGCAATTCGAAGGAAGTCTGAGGAATTGGAAGAGATCTATGAACCACTTATGTGGACTTTGCTTATGAAAAGTCTGTATGTTTTGAGCGATTGTGCACATCCAAGAATGTGGGAGATAATTTTGACAGACTGAAGGAGCTGATTTTAATTGACGAATTTAAAAGGTGCGTCCCTGATGACATAAAGGCATCTTTCGATGAAGACGAAGCAGCCAAGTGGCAGAAATCTGCTAAGTTAACAGTTAAGTTTGCTTTAACGCGCAAGTTTAGGTTTATTCCGGGTAAGACCTTCCAAAGCAGTAGCATGGATAGTCGGGGTAAACCAGAAATTAAATATGGCTCTAGTAACATAAGTAAGGATGAAGGGAGGCAGCTAAAGGAGAAACATTCCAGTCTTACTTCTCACTACTGCAAGTGTAAGACTTACGCCCGCTCAGCTGGAATTAGAATATGGGGAGCAGCCGTCGGCCCCGCCTCAATGGGTAATCTAGTTTGTGTGGATGCTGTGTGATGTAACCCACCACGCCCAATAACAGACAGTACACGTTATGCCATTAAATTATTACACTTTATAACTCTTATTTTGACTATGTGGTTCGAAAAGAAACAGAACAAGAACTGTTGAAATGTTTTTAAAAATAGAAAAAAGGCGCCATTATTATTATACAGATCCTGCAAACAACATTGGAGTTCTTAGAGAACTGTGTCTCCCTTGCTCCAGTCGATCTCCTCCGAACTCGGCCGACCTTCGAATGGGACCACTCTCGGTAGTCGAGCAAAGCGCTCGATCCGAGTTAACCCTCGTCTTCTCTCCTCGCCGAAGTACCTGGGCCTCGGACTCACGCTTGGGGTCCGTTCCGTCGCCCAGTTTACAGCATCTCTCAGCTACTCTCCATATATCTTACAGCATATATACACACACGAACACACACACACACACACACACACAAACACACACACGCACACACACACACGCACACACACACACACGCACACGCACACACACACGCACACACACGCGCGCACACACACACGCACACACACACGCACACGCACACACACAGACACACACACACGCACACAAAAACCAGAAATAAATAAATAAATAATTTGCGTCTGTGTTACTGTGTGTGTGTGTATGCTGTCAGATATATCTATAAAATGTGATTATTTATTTCTTTATTTATGTGCGTGCGTGGGTGTGTATATATATATATATATATAGATGGCCAGACAAAAAAGTCACTATCATCAAGCAGGATCGCAGCCATTAGTCTGTTAATCGAACTCCACTGCTGGAGAATGCTATGTATTCCCAAAGCAGGGCAACAAGCGGCAATCGTCCCCAAACTGTATAACATCTACCCCCACTAACCCTCCCCTGCAGAGCCTCAGGCACCAATATGTAAGCACCTTATCTACCGACAGCTCAGTACCAAGCGTCCTTTAGGGAGATTAGACCCAGAGTAAGCATGCTTTGTTTTTACAAATGTCTCTTTAGTTAATGGAATTAATTTGTGCTGCATCGGACCAGTATTAATAAGAAGTTCCTTGTACTTTACATCTGTGTACTAGAAATACCGGTAAGTAATCTTCAATCTTGCATAAATCTGTGTTTTTAGTTGTATTAATGATTATACTGTAGAATGGGCTAATTTCAAAATGTTGTTATTGAGAGTTGACAGTAGCAATTCTTACTTTCTGCACAGACAGAATGTTAGAGGAGCACAGCTTTTCAGGCAGAATTTAAAGTGGTGGAATAATCTGTTGATCTTTTGGACAGAGAATCTTTATCAACATAGCGACGGAAACGGACAGAAGCCGGAATACCCAATGAGTAGTGGGTTCTTGTGCAGGGAGCATTCTGGGTTCATGTGAATTTAGCAGATATTAATTCAAGCCAGAACCAGACTGCAGTTCGTCTTTGAAATGACAAGCATTACATTGAAGTTAAAAGCACTGGCGGCCCAGATATGGAGAGGTGATATTGGTGAAATAGTGACAATGTGACGTTTTACATCCGATCTGCCGAGCGGGTCAAGTGTATCACAGTGAGAATAGTTTTTTGGAGTAAACAACTTCAAAGTAACGACCATAATTGTGTTGAATCAGCTACTGATGCATCTGATCTCAACGGTCTAAAATATAAAATACTTTTGTGAGACTCCACCGAGCGGGGCATAGAGGAAATGGTTGCTTGTTGTGATGAACATCATCACCTTCAGTGTGTCACCGGTGACTCAGCAGAAATGGAAAGGAAAGGGGCAGAGGCAGTATTGCGAGTGGGTACTGTGAGCCTGGATGAGCAGTAGTTGGTACCAAGGTTAGTAGTCGAGAAGAGGCAAGTACGAAATAAACGTTGAAAGGGCTTGAAGATGAGGTGCAAGAGCATTATAACCTGGATTTCCAGCATCTGGCTGGAAGCTGATAACGACCAGGAAATCCGCTGCTGCCATGGCCATCAGGTAACGAGTGATTCCTTTAGAAAGACCGCACTTTCTCCGGGACAGGGCCACAATCGTCAGCACGTTCACTATTGGGATTGAAAGAAACATAAACATGCCAGTTGCAAAGAGCAAAGCCAGGAGAGTCACGGACAGGAAATATGGAATCATGTTTTTGAACCCGGACTTGAAGGCTGTA
Source organism: Hypanus sabinus (assembly GCF_030144855.1). Lineage (NCBI taxonomy): Eukaryota > Metazoa > Chordata > Chondrichthyes > Myliobatiformes > Dasyatidae > Hypanus > Hypanus sabinus. The sequence continues at coordinate 24,594,809 of NC_082729.1, read as the reverse complement.
GTTTTCCAGCATCGGCGATATCTGCTAGAAACGAGGATTATAGTTCAGTGAATTTGAGAAAGAAGTTGAAAATAACGGCGTCACAACAACTAACGAACTGCTGAGAAGAATTGTTCTCGAATTTCGGTGAAAATGGATTTGGAATAGCACTCGGAAGTGATCATTGAAATGGAATTGCTTTGCTATTACCAAAGTGGAACAACAAGATACTGGGAAACACGCGTCACCACCCTCTCCGTACAGATTAATTCAATACTCGTTGCTTCGACGCAGTGCTGTAATTTCTGCTCAAGCTCTGAATCTTCTTCTGTTGGTCTGTTAACTTTTTACTGTCTCCCTCAAAAGACATTTGTGAAGTCATCTGTATTAAACTACAATCCAAACTGTTGAATTCAATTGTCTAAAACAGAAAGGATGCAGACTCAGTTGAAAATACTGAACGCTAGCTCAGAACCTATTTATTAAACGTTGTTTTTAACCAAAATCATGTTGTCTGTTCGTTTGTATTTTGAAAATATTTTGTAACTTCATCGTCTCTATAAATATCGTTTCTTTAAATATTAATATTATTTATCGAAAAAACGAAGATAAACATTGTTGAACGGATGCAGTGAAAATATCAGAGTCTAATCATCCGACGTTCAGTCAGGGAACTATGTGAACCGCAACATGTAATTAAATCCCCATCAATCAGACATCTTTACGCCGTGACCACTACTTCCCATTCTGTCATTCCTCGAGTCGGTAAACAGGAACGTACCGGGAAATGCAACCAAAGCGAGAATGGGAATCTAGATGTGCTGAATGGTCAGTAGCAAATGCCAGATCCGATCGTCTGCTGTAATCCCAGGGTTCTTCAAAAATATCAGGAGCTAGGCTGAAGACACCCGCCCCGTCGATGAAACATTCCATTGTTCTATTCCTCGATGCTGAGACATTTTCCGTCTCTGTTCCCGGATTCCAAAGGGTTTCTGACGCTTCGAAACGCTGCAGATTCAACCGCTCATTGAAAATCCTACTTTGATGTTCGTAACTCCCCAGCTATTTTCTTATGCTGTGGAGCCGCTGTGGTCCGTGAGTGACGGGAGGTTGATCTCGCCAACACTTGTGATCCTTCATCGAAAGGAACAATTTTAAATAGAGCTGCGAATCCCCCAATGACACAACCAGACTCCTTGCGGGCTGACGTTAATTAGTCAACATTCATCTACGGATAACTCCTTTGAATCCGGATCACTGGAGAAGCACGCAAACAGAAGTATTTAACAGTTTGGTGATGACAATGATGGATGTCCACCGATCCCGGAGATAAGTTCTGCATCATCTCGCTGGAGACACAACATTCTGAAAGCACGTTCCATCAGGCTCAGGAACTGCTTTAATGATGTCATTATAAAAAATTCAACACTTCACTCTGACGATTAGATGGACTCTTGATCTCGTAACCTTCCTCCCTCTGACTTTGCAATTCTTGTTTACTTGCGCCACACTTGCCCTAGCACTGCAGCGCTTTGCACTGTCATTGTACCACCTGGAAACTCAATGCACAGTGGCAATGATTTTTTCTGCGATTAATTTTTGTGTCTTTGCGTTGCATTGAATGCAGATTAACAACTATTTCGTTCTCCTTTACACTTGCGAATAGAAATGTTATTAAACAATTTCGAATCTTGAATAATAAATCCGTTTACGTATTGACCACTGTGCAGGCGGATGGACCAATCGGATCAAGGAACTGATTTCAAGGCTGATGGTGTCGTGGCGTTTGGACCGCAAGTCTGCTAACTTTGAGCACTCTCCTCAAAGTGAAAGACTCAGATGCGATCCGTTCTATGGATGGCAGGAGGATGATATAAACCCCAGAACTTCGCCGCATCTAATCTGACGTCAGTGCGAGGGCGATGACCGAGTGGATATTCTGTTTCCGATGAGGGACACTTCGGAAATTATGCGGGGACAAATTGCTTTATAAAAGGGATTCCATTTTGCAGCCTGTCCATTCAACTGAAACTGTGTTAACCCACATAGAAAGCTGGAGTGTTTCGGCAGCTCAGAGAGCAACTGTGGAGGTGAATAGAGAGATGACGTTACGGGTCGAGCCGATTTTAAATAGAGCTAGGAATAGGACTGGAGAGGAAGGATGCATAGGACGGTGGGGGAGGCGGTACAGAGCAAGTGGCCAAGTGAGCGGTTATGTTGTTGGGTGAGAAAGAGGGATAAAGTAAATACGTTGTAGCAGATATTTGGAAAAAGTTAAGAGATTGAGGAGAAGATATCTGATAAGAGAGGGGAATAGGACACAGAGAAATGGAAGGAAGGGGAAGCGACCTGCTCGTGAGGGAATGAATGATGAGCTGTACCAGAATGGATAATTGAAGAAAAGGGTAGAGGAGTGGAGAAAAGTATTGGAAAACATTAAAACCATGACATTTTGTTCTTATGCACCGATCACAGCAAAGAAATTTCCGCACTTATAACCGTCTGCGCATCTCATAAGTTGATATATTTCGTTCAGGTCACCTCGCATGAAAAGAAATTAAGACCAGCTTATCCAATATCTGATCATAAACTCCAACACAAACGAATATCCAGAGAGTCTCCTCTGCAGTTGATCGCATCCTCCTGTACTACGATGACCAGGATTACACACAGCACTCTGCACTCTAAAGCCGGGTAACTTGCTGCTATGCACATGAGAGCGGTGTAGAGAAAAAAAAAACAGTCATGTCTGAGTAGTGGAGAAGTCATGTTGGGCAGAATACCTTCATTATGATGCTCTCATTTGTGGGTTCAATACCTCACCCTGGGTCGCTTTCATTTTCCATTTTTACCCTTTACACTCAGGGTTACGATCTGACCTTCGCTTGTTGATATCTCCCTCTTAATACTCTTTCTCTGGGCGTCTCTTTCTTCCATTCGACTACTGCAAGATCTCGTCGAATGTCTAGATATTATCCCTGCTCTAGTTCAATGCTTAATACCCGGATTCGTTCTCTCCTTTGTCATCACTATAAATAAACTAACAGTGTATCTTACAGGACTGGGGGACTACTGAATAGTCTTGTAATAACGAGATAGAAGCTGCTTTTTAAGCCTGACTCACATTTCTTCCGATGGAATCGTGGAGCAGAGAGAACGTCTAGAGTTGTTATGCTCGCGCTTTACTGCGCCAGAGAGATGTGCAGGCAGAGACTCTGAAGTGGAAACAAGTTGTCCTAATGGACCAGTCTGCGATAGAAAGGAAACCAGCCTCAGCAAATTCACCGGGAGCAAACATCCCTTGATTCAAGTGTGTGGTACAGACGAAACATCAATACTGTACACTTCAGATCTGTGTTACGCTGTTTGTGCACATAGGGGAAACCAGCACATGTGTAGAAGGTCAGAATTTGTGCGCACACACCAGACGCCGGTGCACGGGGGCACAATTTTGGGAATATACACCAGTACGCGAGGGACCGGTGCTGCGAGACGTGTGGACAGTCAGACTCCAGTGGAGGTGGGTAGAGCATAGGGAAGCGTTTGGAAACACATGACAACGGAACAGTGGTAAATATATTTGGATCTCCCTCCTATATGCTAGTTTTGTTATCAGCTTTGATCCGATCAGCAATAAAGTTATCGTGGGCAAACCTAAATATGGCATGGGAGCTATGATTAACTTTACAGTTATTGAACATGAAACAAATTAAGCAATGGGCTCAGCATACTGTCTTATGGTGCACCTGTTCTGACGGAGATTGTGGAGCAGATGTTGCTGCCAATCCGAACTGACTGGGGTCTGCGTGAGAGGATATCAAAGATCTATTTGCACAAGGAGGTATTCGGAGCAATTCATTATTCATTAATTTTGCGTGGGCAATGAAATGAAATACCGAGATGTCGTCAATAAAAGTCATGTTAATATATGCAGATTTTCTGTCCAGATGTTCCAGCTTTCAATACATTTCTCATCGTAGCCGGAGACCTCAATCAGGCTTGTTTGATGAAAACCCTGGTTCTTCCCCTAACAGAAGCCCGGCATGAGATCCAACATATGCTAAGAAGCATATTTCGATAGCAAAAAGGGCACAAGAAGATACAAAGAAGGGTACAAGAGGTGAAGGCATAATCATTGGACGTCCGGTCTTTGGGCAGTTTATATCTCCCTCTTAATAATTTCGCACTTACCATTTCTCCTTCCCAATCGACCTCTGCTAGATGTCGGCTCATTGTCTAAATATCGGCCGGGCTCTAGATTCGGGTCTTAGCTCGCGTACACTTTTCTATCCTTTTCCATCCGAGAAGTAATTGTAAATTTTGTAACATCGCGATAGAAGATGTCGTTGAGCCTAACGTTTCTATTTTCTTCCGATAGGAGAAGGGTAGCAGAGAGAATGTCTGGTGTTCCAGCGGAATTTATTATGCTGACTTCTTGCCGTGCCAGACCGGTTTGGAGACTAGTGCATGGAGTGGAGGTGCGTTGGCACGACAACTTTGGATATACTTACAACTGACCCATCTCGCCCACCCTCACCCCCACCCACGAAACACACCGCGGTTTAAGAGAGGGCGGAATTAACTCAGGAGAAGGTAGAGAAGAAGGGGATCATCGTCTGAATATATAGGGAGGACAGGGGACGTCAGTTTACCTCAAGATCCTTCATACTACATTTTAAAGAGGTCTGATTATTTCACCTATTTAGCCGCTCTCGTGCAAACTCGCTCTGTCGCTCACAATTCCTTTACTAACTATGGCTCTCTCTGCCTGTCTTTACATCTTGCGTGCTCCTCATCGTACTCTCTTCTGCACTCACTGGACACTCTCTCCCCTATTAGCGCCTGTTTTTCTTTTCCTCACAACTACTCTCCACTGCCTCTGTCCGTACCTTCGCTCGCTGTCTCTGACTCTCTCTGTCGCTGTGTTCCACACCCACTTGCGTTACTGTCATCTCTTTAACTTTTACGTTGCCTTTGAATTCTCTTGTTATCCACGGTTGTGTCTTTAAACATAGAAACATAGAAAACCTAGGGCATAATACAGGTCCTTCGGTCCGCAAAGCTGTGCCGAACATGTCCCTAAAATTCTGGACAACTCACTCTCATGCCGCTGTTATTCCCTTTACACCTCTGAAATATTGATACATCTGATTTTAGCTGCTTCCTCCAAAAACTCAGGAAGAACGATATCTGTTATCATCATATTATGACCTATTTTCCTTAGGGGTTCTCTTACAGTCATCTCTCTAATCAATTCTGGTTCTCTGTAGAACGTTCAATCCACAACAGCTGATCGTCAGGTGGGCTCAACAACGACATGCTATGAAAATCTCGGAGAAATTTCCCCTGACTGCTTTTCCCAATCCACCTGGATATTCAAGTTCCCCTTAAATAATTTTCTCTTTTGCATGCATTTTGTATCTCCCGTTGTAATCTATTGGCCAGGTCTTTAATAATGTCCCGGTGTCTGTATACAACTCCCAACAGTGTTTCTTAGTTTTATCCACAAAAAACTGAAGATCTTCCGACCCTATGCCAGCTCATAAGAAAGATTTGATCTCATTTTCTTACCGAAAGGGCAACAACATCCTTCTGCCTTCCTGCCAACGCTTTCGATATAATACGTATCCTTGGACATTAAGGTGTAATCATATTAAGATTATAAGGTATAAGACATTAAGATATAATCTTTCAGCCTTTAGTTTTGCCGACAATATCATACCTGCCTATCTTCTGCTGTGCTGCAAGTTCCCCCAGCTTATTCGGTATGCAGCACACAATCAAATACAATACCCCTCAGTCCTGAATTCACCCTGTCTGATTTTGTCCACATTTGAAGGTGCACCTCACCCTGGGCAGTGAAATTCTGCTCAGTCAACAACCTGTCCTTACTACATATTACCTCTGTTTCTCAATCAGCTACCTCAAGTTTTTGATTCCTAACTTTGACTGAAGGGTTACCGCCATCTGCCTTCACAACCTCTCCACTAAATGGTCTGGCACTCCCATTTCTATTCCCGTGCAACTCTAGTTTAAACACCACCGTGCACAATTATCAAACCTTCCTCGTCGTTTTTTTCAATGCCTCTCCAGTTCAGTTGCAAACCGTCCCTTCAGTACAAGTTCAATCTTCCCCGAATTTCCAAAACTCTTATGGCCCCATCCAACATCAACCCTCTTCCCATTGAGAATGAGGGGACTTGATCAGACATATCACGGACCTGGCACCCGGGAGGTATCATATCATCACGGAATCTACTTCACGCCCACAGAACATCGTCACATTTCCCCTGTTTCCACAGTGCCCCTCCCTCCACCTCCCCTTCCCTGCTAAGTAACAGAGGCAGACGTGTGCGCAGAACAGGTCCTTCCGGCCCCTTAATCAGCGCCGTTCAGTAAACCATAATTTTAGCGCTGGCCTAATCACACAACAAATTTGCAAGCACCAACCTACCAGATGGTCCGCGGTTATATTGTGAGAGGAAAGCGGAGTACTTGGAGGAGAAAATCCATGCGTTCACGGGACGGATGTACCAACCTTTCTCGAATGATGTCGGAATTGAACATCGAATTCCAATTCAACGAGCTGCAATCGCGTCGTGCTGTTTGAGCGCTACTGGGATCTGCAGGTCAGTTACCGAGCAAGAACAATGGAGTAAATGAGAAACTATATTGGGAGATGGAAACACAGACATCAGCTCTCAGTGCGCCTGAGCACGAAGTGTTTCAGAAAAATATGCGGACAACAGGGAATCCTGCTGCTCTCTGAGGCATAACAGATTGATAATATATTAGTTTTAAGTGACATGCTAACAACAAGACAGAATTCTCATTCGAAAATGTAGTAGTGAGCAACATATAATATTGTCTCCGAAATGGGTGGTCCTAACCCAACTATAGATAAAGGAGAGTTGGGCATGGGACCATCAAAACAATTCCATAAAAACTCAGAGCTGCAGAAACGCCAATAGAACCTCCAAAGTACACATCGCTGGGAGAGGAAAGATCATCGCATAGAAAACGATTGAAGAATTCCGGCCAAAAGGAGGACGGCACAGGGTCGAATTCTCTACAATTGGCCTAGGGCTAAGGATCTTGGCAAGTAATGCTGGCTCCCTAGGCCACAGTAGTGGTTATGGGATTTAAGAAGAAAAGGACACCTGAAGCTTTTTTCACTTTTCTGACAACATCCCATGCCATGTTCCTAGGGCATGTGCATATGAGCTGAGTGACTTCGCAAGAACATGTTCAACACCACTACCCATTCAGGAGATATATATATATATATATATATATATATCTGCTGTGGCTGCCCGCACATGCGGGACTCGAACCGCTATCGGGAACCGTGGGCAGACATGCCTTAGCGCGTTGGTAACTAACCGCTTGGGGCGGTCCTTCCGGGGTCAGTCTGACGTCACATGGGAGGGGAGATTTAAGCGCGTCATTTTGAATCGGTAAAGACATTCTGAGTTCACCTCTCTCTGCCTCCGCGTGTTTCTTTACAAGCGCTTTGCGCGCGGCTACGATATATATTTAGAACGAGAGACTTTCTACCAACTTTCTGGGCCACTCAGCCCCACGTTTGGTTAGAGCAGGGTGAGGCCCATTCCAGTAACAGAGACATTACAGCCGACGCCCCGTGGTACTTCTACGTGGTCAACACGCTCGAACTGGAGATGGCAAGCTGAATAATCGATAATTCCTACGCCATCCACCAACGGAGGACAGCTGCACTAAACTTAAGGCGCACCTGATCCGGACCTTCGGACTCTCCCACCGCGAACGGGCGGCGCAGCTCCTACACATCGACGGCCTGGGCAACCACACGCCATCCAAGCTGATGAATGACATGTTGGCGCTCATGGACGGCGATAAGCCGATCCATTTATTTAAACAGTTGTTCCTTGTGCAAATGCCAGAGAATATTCCAAATCCTCGCGAGTGAGGATTTCAGCGACCCACGCAGGGTCACGGCTAAAGCCGACGTCATTTGGAAGAGCAAGCAACGTGGAACACCGTCTATTGGTCTAGCCTCGATGGCGGGCCCCAAATTGCAGGCCTCGCCACAGAGGCCGTCGACACTCACGGGGGACAAAGAAGAAATTTCGGAATAATGGTGCTTCTATCACCAAATATGGGACTCAGGCGCGCGCCGCTGCTGTCCAACATATGCTTTTCAGGGAAACGCCGGGGCCAGCCGTCGCTAATGGCTACGATGGCCGGCCACCGAGACAGCTTCCTGTACTTCTGGGTCCAACACTCAGGGTGGCGCTTTCTGGTAGACACCGGGCCGAATTCCGCGTACTCTCCCTCCACCACCCTCCTCGCCCGGAACATGGACTCTCGTCACGCGGTCCCAGGCCCCGAAATCATCGCTGTAATTGGCACCAGTATTCGGACGTACGGCTGCGAACTTTCTCACTGCACTTCGGGTCCAGCCGTTTCACTTGTACTTTCACTTTGGCAGCGGAGTCACAGCCCCTAATAGGGGCAGAATTTCTACGAGCCAGCTGCCTCCTGGGCGACCTAAAAGGCCGGCGTTTTTTCCACGCCGAGATGTTACAGACTTCCCAGCTCAGAGAAGCCAAGCTACCGGCTCTCCACCTGGATTCCATGACCTTCTCCGGTGACGAATTCGCTAGGGTGTTGGGGGAGTTTTTCTCCATGGCCACCCGGCAGTTCTCCACGGCCGACCCCAAGCACGGCGTGCAGCACCACGTCCCCACGCAAGGACCGCCGCTGCACGCCGAAGCTCGCAGGGTCCCACCCCATAAGCTCCACCTCGCCAACGAGGAGTTCAGTTAGATGGAAGAGATGGGAATCGTATGCCACTCAGACAACCTGTGGGCATCCCCGCTGAACGTGCTGCCCAAGTCCTCAAGAGGGTGGAGACCCTGAGGAGACTTCATGAAGCTCAACGATGCCACAACCGCCGACAAATACCCGGTATCCTACATCCAGGACTTCACAGCGAACCTGCATGGAGCGACCATCTTCTCGAAAAACGATTTGGTCAGTGGATACCATCAGATCCCAGTGTACCCCGACAACGTGCCCAAAACAACCCTCATCACCCCGTTCGGGTTGTTCGTATTCCTGAGGTCCCTTTCGGTCTCAATCATGCAACCCAACCATATCAAGGTCTCATGGACTAGGTGGAACGCGGTCTGGATTTCGTTTTCACTTACTTGGACCATATCCTGGTGGCAGACAGTTCGCACCAAGAGCACGTGGCACACTTGCGCCATCTCTGCCAACGCCCGAGCGACCATGGGCTAGAAATCAGTCCGGCGAACTGCCACTTCCGGCTGACGGAAATCGACTTCCTGGGCCATAGAGTCAACCGACATGGCGCATTTCCCCTACCAGACAAGATCCAGAATATCTGGCAGTTCCCCAAGCCCAGCACGGTCAAGGTCCTGCAGGAGTTCGTAGGGATGGTCAAAGTTTATCAACGGTTCGTGCCGGCGGCGGCACGCATCATGAGACCCTTGTTCCGCCTGATGGCCTGCAAGGCCAAAGATGTGGCATGGGGCGCAGAGTCCACAGAGACTTTCGAGCAGACCAAGGATGCGCTGGCAAAGGCGGCCCTCCTAGTGCACCCTAGAGTCGATGTACCCACGGCACTCACAGTCGACGCTTCTGACACGGTAGTTGGCGGAGTGCTGGAGCAGCTCGTCGAGGACCAGTGGCGAACACTCTCTTTCTTGAGCCGACTCCTCCGGTCAACACAGGTGAAGTACAGCTCTTTCGACAGAGAGTTGCTAGCGCTCCAACTGGCTGTCCGGCAGTTCCGGTATTTCTTCGAGGGAAGGGAGTTCACCGTTTAAACGGACAACAAGCCCTTCACCTTCGGACTGGCAAAGGTATCGGACCCATGGTCGGCTCGGCTGCTGAGTCACCTGTCTGTTATTTCAGAATTCACCACGGACGTCCGCCACATTGCAGAGAAGAACAATGTCGTAGCCGACAACACTGTCTCGCCCCTGCCTCCACTCAGTAGGCATATCGTCCTCAAGAACAGAATACGCAGCACTGGCAGAAGCACAATGGTCAGATACCGAGGACCAGGCGAACCAGTACTCCGTTTCGGGGCTTGAGTTGGAGGACGTCTCCATCGGCCCGGCTGCGGATCAACTCCTGTGAGAGGTGTCGACCGGCAAACCCCGAACAGTGTTACCAGTAGCTTAGAGGCGTCGGTGTTCGGCACGCTGCACGACCTGGCCCACCCGTCCATACGGGCGTTCATCAAGCTGGTAGCGGACAGATTCGTCTGACATGGTTTGCAGAAACAGGTCGGACACTGGGCCAGGACCTGCGTACTCTGCCAGACCACGAAAGACTAGCGGACCATGAATGCTCCCCTCCAGCAGTTCCAGCCGACGCACAGGAGGTTCCAACACATCCACTTGGACGTCGTCGGCCGCCTGCCCATCTCCAGGAGCACCAGATCTATCCTTACCGTGATAGACATTTTCACCAGATGGCCGGAAGCAGACACGTCCACTGAGTCCTGCGCCACGACGCTCATTGCAAACTGGATCGCCAGGTTCGGCCTCTCAATGGACATCACATCCTTCAGAGGGGCGCAGTTCACGTCTAGTTAGCGGACAGCATTGGCGCAGCTCCTGGCACACAGCCGCATCACACCACAGCGTACCATCCCCAGTCCAACGGTTTGGTAAGCGATTCCACCGGCTTCTTAAGTCGGCCCTGATGGCGCGCCTCCTGGCCGCAACTGGACGAGCTTCCCTGGTTTCTATTGGGAATCAGTACAGCCCCAAAGGAGAACATGGACACCTCCTAGGTGGAATTGATCGCCGGCGCACCCCTGACGGTCCCAGGCGAGTTCGTACCAGAGGCCCGAGGTTCGGAAGAAACTCCAGCAGCGCTGCTGACGAGGCTGCGTGACAAGGTAAGGATCCTGGCACCGGTGCGGACCTCCAAGCATGGTAGCATGCCATCCTTCACCCATAAGGACCTCTGAGACTGTGAGTATGTTTTTATTCGCAGGGACATACAGAGGTCACCTCTACAGGGGCCTTACGTTGTGGCACGGCACAACGGAAACACGTTCGTCGTGGAGGTGTGTGGCCAAGAAGAGACTTTTACATTGGACCGCCTCAAACCGGCGCGCTTGGACATTGAGCAACCAGTGAGGGTACCTGCACCCCGCCGGCGAGGCCGGCCACCCAGGCAAGCCACGCAGACTGGGGCTTCACTAACCCATTGGACGTTTCTGGGTGGGAGGTGTGCCGGCCCGTACACGCGGTACTCGAGCCACCATCGCTGGCGTGTTTGGAACTACCCGCTCGGGGCGGACATTCCAGGGAAATTCTGACGTCACGTCCGCCCCATGGGTCGCGGGGCCCATGGGAGGGGAGATATAAGCGCGCGATTTTGAATCAGTAAAGGCATTCTGAGATCAGTTCTATCTGCCTCCGTGTGTTTATTTAGTAGCGCGTTGCGCGCGACTACAATATATAGTTAGAGAGAGAAAAACGGGGCTGGAGTGGAGTCACTATCATCTAGAAGGATCAGAGCCGCCAGACCTTTAATCACCGTCTACTGATTCAGAAGGCTATGCATGCCCACGGTCGGACCACAAGCATTTGTATTCCCCAAGCAGAAAGTCCGAATAACATCTCCACTCACTAACCCACCCCTGCAGATCTTCAGCCACCGATGATTTATCCCCCTATCCACCGACAGCCTAGTATCTAGCGTCCTTTATAGAGATGGGACTCTTAGTAATAATGCTTTGTTTTTACGATTGTATTCTTTATTTAATAGAATTTATTTGCTGCACTCGACATGGCGTAATAAGAACTTCCCTCTACTATACAGTTATGTTCTAGAAATGCCGTCAAGCAATATCCAATCTAGCTAAATCAGTGTTTTGTAGTCGGTGTTAATGATCATATTGTAGAATAGGTTAATTTCAAACTGCTGTTACTGAGAGGTGATAGCAGCTGTTCTTGCTTTCACCCAAGACAAAATGTTAGAGGAACGCTACGTTTCACGTAAAAATCATGGAGGAGGAATGATCAGTTGATGTTTCGGGCAGAGACTCTTTATCAACTTAGCGAGGAAGGGGTCAGAACCCCGAATACCCAATGAGTAGTCGGCGTCTTGTGCAGGCAGTATTCTGGGTTAATGTGAATTTAGCAGATATTATTTCAATCAAAAACCAGACTTCAGTTCACCTTGTAAATGGCAAGCTTTAAACTGAAGTAAAAGCACTGGCTGCACACATATGGAGATATAATATTTCTGAAATAGTGATGATGAGACGTTTTACATCCGCAACAGCCGGGCGGATCGTGTATCACAGTGACAATAATCTATTGGAGTAAACAACGTTATTGTAACGATTGGAATTGCATTGAATCACCAAGTGATATATCTGATCTCAAAGGCCAAAAATTTGAAGCATCTTTGTGCGACTTTACCGAGTGGGGCATAGAGGAAAGGCTGCTTGTTGTGAACATCATCACGTTCGATGTGTCTCCGGTGGCTCAGCAGGAAAATAAAAGAAGGGGGCAGAGGCAGTATTGCCAGTGGGTACTATGAGCCTGGACGAACAGTAATTGGCAACAAGGTGGGACTGTCTGCAGTGGAAAAGGGGGCAAGAACGAAATAATTGTTGAAAGGGCTTCAAGATGGGCACAGCATAGAGTTACGGGCGTATTATAAAGTGGACTTCCAGCACGCGAACGACCTCAATCATCCGGATGTGAAACAGCAGAGGACACTGCCACCACCTGGTCTTGTCAGCAGGACAAGAGCTGTTTACAGTTTACTGCTTACCTCTGCTGAGAAATACACCTATGTTGAATTATATTTATAACCTTACTCATAGCAATAATTTTTCGTTTGATGTGTGTCATGTATATTTTGTGATCTGCTCCGTGGTCCCGAGGAAGGATGTTTCGTCTGATCATTTATATTTATCACGGATGAGAGTAATCATGAACTTGAGAAGGAGGAATTTTAAACGACACGTGGAACAATATATCATGCACTGCGTGGTAGCTGACTGGAATGCGTTGCGAAACAGAGTCAGAGATGGTGATAGAATAGGAATATCTGAAAATAATGGGACGATCACAAACACAAGCGGGATGACAGGTGTATTTACCTTCACCTTTGACATGATTGTATAGAAACAGAGCCAGAACACTTTTCCTGTATGGCAATCCTAAACACCAGAGAATATGGAATCAAACAGAGAACGAGGATATCTCAAAGGAGTCTTCCAGTGCAATTGCTTTCACACCGAGAGTGACGGATGCCAGAAACGCGTTCTCGGGAGAGGCGGTGCGGGTACTTTGTAACTGCAGCGATCCTGCGATGTGTTGAAATGTAGACATGTCAATTGTGTAATCTCCATTATATGCCGGCAAGAAATGTTATTTTAAAATGCTGGTATAATAATTCCGAAATTGGTGGTGTGTGCATGTCGAGGAAGTTTCTAGAAGGATTCTGCATGATGTAAGCAAATTGGATATTTGGGAAGCAGCATGGCAGATGGAGGTTATGAGCTAATTAGTGGCCTGCTGCACACTGTCAGTGGTGTTATGTTCTGTGCAGATTCTTTGAGTCGATGACCTGGACCAGACAGCCTCGTTTGTCATAGTTCGTGAGAGACAGACACAATGGTAAAATGCGGAGACAACTGCTAATAATATGCTCCGCGACATAGAAGCTTGTATTTTATAATGGAGCGGGGAATTGACGGAGGGAGTTTCAGTTTAACATAATTTTATTTTTCTTATTTATCGAAATAGCAGCTGTTTCGAACAGAACCCTCACGTCTTTAGAACGTGAATGTATTTGAAAGAAACCCACGCCGTCACCGAAAGAATGTACAAAATTCATAGAGACGTCTGCGGAGACAGAAGCAACTTTCAATCGCATTTAACTAGATGGCAGCACTGGTTTCTTACTCTTCAATCCGAATAGTTTTTCTCACAATGCGAGTGAATGGAAATTTCAGTACCTCCCACGTTTCCTGCCTAAACCTCCACTGGGTCAAGGCGTAAATACCCGTGTTTGTGCAGCAGCTCAGCAGCTGCAGCATGTAGCCCAGCTCCTATAAGGTGAAAGCTGGGACCGCAGCACCAAAATAAGACAGTCGCATCCACACAGTGTGCACAACAAGAAACAGCCACAACAGGATAAAATTCGCCGACACGACCAGCAGTAAAATAATCGACTTCCTTCGGTTCTACATTTCCAGGTCTTTGGAACTATCCCCGCTATTGCGATTTCGGAGTCTCCTCCGGGCTCTGCTCGCCACTAACACGTGCCTAATGGTTAAAGCATTGAGTAGAAGAATGACCACAAACGGGATCACAGGCGTCAGGGTGTAGCTACTGAACTCAACTACTGTCCAGGCCACTGAGAGATCGACCGCATAAATTGCTACGCAAAACCGAGTTACGTTAACAAGTTGATACTTTCCTGAGAGCAAACAACACCAGAAAACGTTCTTTAAACAGCTCAGCGTGGCCACAGTCCCGAGAACCACAGCCGTCGTTCTCTCGGTGCAGTCTTTAGCTTTCAGATTATGGCTGCTGATAGCCACAAATCGGTCAAAGGTGAACACGACGGTGAACCAGACGGAACAGTCGTTGGCTGCGTAAAGAAGGGCGGCGTGGATATTACACACTGGGATGTTCTTCAGAAAATTAAACGTTTCCCAATAAACAATCGGAATCTGCCTTAGTACCAGGTCTAAGATAACAACCAGGAGATCCGCTGCTGCCATGGCCATCAGGTAACGAGTGATTCCTTTAGAAAGACCGCACTTTCTCCGGGACAGGACCACAATCGTCAGCACGTTCACTATTGGGATTGAAAGAAACGCAAGTATGTTAGTGAGCAAGGAGCAAAGATAGGAGAGACACAGACAGAAAATCTGGAAACATGTTTTTGAACCCAGTGTTGTAATTTCAGCTCGAGCTCTCAGGCTTCTTCTGACGGCCTATTAAATTTAAACAATATTCCTCAAAAGATAATTGGAAAGACGTCTAACTAAAACTACATTACAGCCTGATCAGCTTAATATCTGAAAATTTAAGAGATACAGACTCAGTTGAATCTTTAAACTCCGGCTCAGAAACTGCTAATTTAATCTGGCTTTTAACTAAAATCGCTTTTTTTCTGTTCTTTTCATGTTATTTCAGTTTGTATTCTAAAACACATTGAAACTTCATTGTTTATATTATTTAAATATTATTATTGTTTGAAGAAAAACGCGGAGGCAAATGTCGTTGACCTGATCCGGTCAATATATCAGAGGTTCACCACCCGAACTTCAGTCAGTGTGGGCGTTCGACTTTCTTAACCGGAACATATAATTAAATCTCCATCAATCAGACCCCTTTACCGGTCTCCGTGACCAGTAATTGCAAGTCTCTCAATCGTCGACTGATGAACAGGAACGTACCGGGAAATGCAACCAGAGCGAGAACGGGATAGTTGATGGGCTGAATTGTCAGGAGTAAATACCAGATCCGATGGTCTGCTGTCATCCACGGATTTTTCGAAAAAATAACGGGAGCCAGGCTGAAGACACCCTTTCCCATCGCTGGAACATTCCGTCGTCCTATTTCTCGATTCTGAACCATTTTCCGTCACTGTTCCCAGATTCCAGTCGGTGACTCGCGCTTCGGAAGCTGCGGATCCAACAGCTCATGTAAAATCCCACTCTATTGTTTGCAAACAGCCAATTATTGTCTTCATCTGTGTAGCAGTTGCGGTCCTGGTCTGACAGAGGCGTTTCACTCGCTACCACTGTGAACTTTCATCGAAAGGAGCAATTTTAAATAGAACTGCGAATCCCGCAGTGACACAGGCAGGTTCCGTGCGGGCTGAGGTTAATAAAGCAACATACTTCTATGGTTAACCCCTTCGAGTCCGGATCGCTGAGGCAAATCGTAAAACGAATTTTGTAACAAGGTGGTGATTTCCAGTATGCAGATCCAGCGATCCCGGAGATACATTCTGCGTCAACTCACAGGAAACACAAATGCTCGATAGTATGTAACATCAGGCATAGGAACAGCTTCAATCATGACAAATGGACAAAAATATTCAACCCTTCACCCTGATGACTAGACTGTCTCTTGATGTCCCGATATGCCTTGCTGTGACTTTGCAATTTGTTGTTCGCCTGCGCCGCAATTGCTCTGTAACTGCACCGCTTTATTCTGCACTCTGTCATTGTATTACCTAGAAACTCAATGCACTGAGTTAATGATTACTTTTTGGGATTTTTTCTGTGGAATTATTTTGGTTGTTTTCGTCTTGCATTGAATACGCAGTAAAATATATTTCTTTCACTTTACACTTGCGATTTGAAATGATATCAAACAATTTGGAAGCTTGAATAATAAACCAATTTACCAATTGACCGCAGTTTAGCAACTGGAGCTCAGACTGGTCCGTGATACTTGTGGCCAAGTCAGCGGTTCGATGGGTGGGTGAGGAAACTGGAGACGGTTCAAAGGAGGCTCACGAAAATGATTAAAGTTTTGAATAGCTTGTCATATGATGACGGTTTGACGGCTCTAATCCTATATTCACGAGAATTCAGAAGAGTAAGTGGTGACCTCATTGGAACCAATCGAATAGTGAAAGGCCTTGCTGGAGAGGATGTTTCCTCTGGTGGGAGAGTCTAACTTCAAAGGACAATGCCTTAGAGGAAGGTTCTTTTAGAACAGAGAAGAGGAGCAATTTATTTATTCAGTAAATGGTGGACCTGTGTAATGCTGTGACACAGATCGATGTGGAAGCATAGTTATTTATGTATATTTAAGGCACAAGTTGATAGATTCTTAATTGGTGTGGATAGAAGGCCTGTGGGGTGAAGGTAGGAGAATGTGGATAAGAGGAAAATTGGATCAGCCGAGATGAAGTGGTGAAGCAGACACGTTGCACCAAGTAGACTAATTTCGTTCTATATTGTATGGTCTGATGGTGTTACAATTGAAAGCACACAGTATACATTATACGATAGAATAAATTGTAGCACAGTTACAGATTGGAATGTATGACGGAATGGTCATCACTGAATCCTAAATAAAATAAAATTATTGTTGGGGACGTAAGGTCCAAGGATAGATATTGCATAAAAAGGACAGTCAGGCGGACAAAGGGGATAGCATGGCTCTGTTGGTAAACGATTTGAAATTACTGGATATTTGTTACAATGGATAGGAAGCCGTTGAATTTTGAGCGTAGAGGTAAGGCCCGCAAAGGTAAGAAGACCCTAATGGGAGTTAGATAGGGACCCCGAAACACAGGTGAAGATTGATTGCAATATGCATGTGCATTGGGAAAATCAGATTGGTGTTGGATCCCAAGAGAGGGAACTTGTACAACGCCCACGATATGGTGTTTAAGAGCAGCTGGTTGATGAGTCCACTGGGGGATCCGGTATTCTACTTGGGTTGTTGTGTAAGGAAAGGAATTTCATTAGTGGACTTAAGGTAAATGAAGCCTTAGAGGTCAGTCATCGTAATGTGATAGAACTTAATTTGGAAAGATTCTAAAGTTAGATATATCAGTACTACAGTGGAGTAATGTGAATTACAGAGGAATGAGAGAGGTGCTGTCCAACATTGAATGGAAAGGAACATCAGCTGGGAAGACGGCAGAGCAGCAATGAATTGAATTTCTGGGAGTAAAGCGGTAGGCGCTGAAAAACTGCACCCCAATGAGGATACTAATGTATAATGAAGTTTTCTTCAGATACGTATATAAACTGTAAAAGCGACGCTGTTCTGTGTTTGGATATTCAGGATGCCTTTGACAAGGTGTCACACAGAAGGCCTCTTAACAAGCTCCGAGTCGATTGTATTTCAGGAACGATTCTATCATCGATAAAACAGTGGCTGACTGACGAGAGACAAAGAGTGGAATGTATGTAGCCCTTTTGTGGTTGGCAGTCGGTGACTAACGGTGGTCCACAGGAGTTTGTGTTGGGAAGAATTCATTTCACAAAATGTCTCAATGATTTGAATGACGGATTTGATGGCTTCAGGAAGATGTGTCGATATGTGGAAAGGTGTCTAGTTGGAGCAAGTAGAGAGGCTATAAGAAGGATTAGACAGATTAGAAGTGGGAGATGGAATGAAATGTCGCGAAATGTACGGCCATGCACTTCGGGAGAAGTAAAAACCTGGACAAGTTTCGAAATGGAGAAACAATTCAGAAATCAATAGTGCAGCGGGACTTGGTAATCCTCGTGCACGATTCCCAAAAGGTTAACTTACAGTTTGAGTATGTAGTGAGGAAGAGCATTAATTTCAAGAGAACCAGCAGATTAAAACAAAGGTGCTTTGTTGAGCCTTCATGAAGCATTTGTAAGACTTCCTTTTGATTATTTTGAGCAGAGGTGGTTCGTTTATCTGAGAAAGGATGTGCTGATATTGGAGAGGGTTCAGTATAATCACGAAAATGATTCCGGATTTGAAAGGCTTATCATATGAGGTGCATTTCATGGCTTTTGGCCTCTACTCACTAGAATTTAGAAGAAAGAGAGTGTGACATTGTTCATACTTACCAAATACTAAAGGCCTTGATAGAGTGGATGGGTAGAGGTCGTTACCTATGGCGGCGAAATCAAATACAAGAAGATGCGGCATCACAATACAGGGGCGTCGTTTTAGAAAGGGGATAATGAGAATTTCTTTTGACAGTGCGGTGAATCTGTGGAAAACTTTGCTAGGAACCCCTGTGGAGGCCATGTCATGGGGTATATCTAAGGTAGAGGTTGATGGGTTATTGATTATTCAGTGCATGAAGGGATACGCCCGAGTGCGGGACATGGGGTTAGAGAGGAAAAATGAGTCAACCATTACGAAATAGCGAGTAGTCGAAGGGCTTAATGGCCGAATTCTGCTCCTATGTCTGAAGCTGTTATGGTCTTTTCATAGATTTGCGCTATTCTATTGACGTACCAATAACAACGGAGATACTGATCGGAGGGCAGATTTTCGAAAGTTCCAAAAATAATGACGTTTCTTTCATGGGTGACTTTACCTCCTCAGTGAAACGGCAAAATGGGACGCAATTTGCTAGCTCCTTCTAGGAATGATTTCTGAGAGAAAATAGATGCCCGCCGGCTACATCTGGTGCTTGGCAATGAAGCATGCAAGTGTCACATCTTTGAGTTGGAGAGTATTTCGTTGAAATGACAACAACTCCACAGGTATTGCCATGGCTTTGGAGTGACAGGGATGTAAACGAGATGTGGAAGTACTTAATTGGGAAGGGACGTGTTATGATGCTGGTAAGCAGGAGTTTGCGATCCTGAATTGGGAACAACGTACTCAGGAAAGTGAACAAGGGAAATGTGAGTGTTGTATCGAAAGTACCTGCAACGGGTTCCGGTCTGGTTTGCCCCAATGAGTCCGGAAAACTTTGTTATAGTGAAGCAACCATTCTTCACAGGATATGTGGAAATTTCCTCAAAAGGAAGAAAGGTGTCTCTCTAAGGTTTAGAAATCAAGCATCAGACAGAGCTCTCGGATCTAACAAGAGAGAACGAAAGGTGATTAAGAATGGATTCAGGAAAGCTGGAAAGGAGTCCAAGAATTCCATCGTTAGTAAGGAAACACCAAATCATTTTACACATGTGTGAAGAACAGGAGGATAACTGGACATGGTGTCGGCGTGATCAGTGCGAGCAAGGGAAACATGTGCGTATAGACGGAGGAGATATTGATATCATTGATGCATTGTCTATTTCCGAATTCACCTATGTGACGAAATTCTAAACAGGAAAATATGCTGGAACATTTTGCAGAAGACGATTGTCTCCTCGCTGGATGGAGAATTAAAATAAGAGTAAAATCCTACAAGAATAGAAAGTGGCAAATAACTTTCTATTTTTACAGAAAGAGAGTATGGATAATTCTGGGAATTATTGACTAGTGTGTTTTATTTTTCTTCAATGTGACAAAGCATCGGAGAAGGCTCGTAGACGCACGAATAACGAACATTTTTAGAAGCATAGTCTGATTAGGAGTAGTCAATATGGTTTGTGACACGAGCCTGACTGACTATTCAAGGTATTAACAATGTATATTGATGAAGGTAGAGTAATGGATTTGGTATATATTACCTTTAGAAGGGAGCTTGATAAGGATGGCAATAGTTGGCTTAATTAGAAAACCAGGAGGCACGGGATCCATGAAAATTTGGCTGTGACTGTTTCCAGAGATGACAGTCGGAGCATGTTGAAGGAGCTGTTATCGGACTCCTGTTTTTTGTGACTTATAAAAATGATCTGTTTGAGGAAGTGGAGCGGTAGCTTGGAAAAGGTGCAGATAACAAGAAGGCCGGTTGAGCTGTGGACAGACGATGCAAAAGATTATCTTATGCTACAAAGGAAATTTGACTGGATGGAGATTTGGCGCAGAGAAGTGCCTGATGGAGTGCAGCTCTTGAATTCAAATTCCACATTCATATTGCCTGGTTGAACTTCAATGTAGAAATCAGGGTAAATGGGAGAATCCTGAGCAGGGTGAGGAACAGAGGGATATCAGTGACCACGTCCAAAGACGCAGCGAGGTTGCCGACCAGGTTGACAGAGCTGTGATGAAGAATTACGATGTGTTGGTCGTCATTAATCGAGACCCGAATTTATGGGTTGCATAATGTTGCCGCTCTATATACCTCGGGTTAGACCAGGCTTGGAGGATTGTATCCATTTCTAGTCGACATATTATAAGGTTGTAGAAACTTACGGTACATAGCTGGAGATACGACTCTACTAAATGAAGTGCAAGTAGTTTCTTCCCTCCGTTAACCTACATGCCATCCTTGGGCAAGGTGGAGCACCACGATCATGAAGCCATGGGAGCAAGTGGTGGATGTCCGTATGAGTTGCTGATGCATATTACAAGTCCAGGTTATGGTAAGGGTGCAGACAACACGAAGGCCGGTGGAACAAAAGATTATCTTATGTTACAAACGAAACTTGACTGGATGGAGATTTGGCACAGAGAAGTACCACTGACGTAAAGCAGAACATCTCCGAAGAGTATTGATAATGGCTGTGGACACGCGTCCTGTAAAGGCACTGGACATAAGAAGGCAATGGCAAACTACTTCCACAGAAAACTTTTTCCAATAACCATCACGGTGATAAAAAGACCATGTCATTCGACATGGCACATAATGAACTTACATATATGCAAGATTGATAAGTTGCAAATCAGATTTACGAGGATGCTAAATGGATTAGAGAGCATAGCTAATGATGATAGATTAATCGAATTAGTGATTTTATCTGTGAAGCTAACGAATATGAGAAGTAGCTTAACATGGGTGTACAAGATGATAAAATGCACAAATCAAGAGAATAACTGGGCAGTTTTTTAAGCCAAGTTGATAACTCAAAGTGATTAGATGAAATTAAAGTGGGGATATCAGAGGCATTTTTGCTCATAGACTTGTTGGGATATTGAACGCCGTGCAAGAAGAAGAATTCGTTATAGGCAGATGCAGTAGAGACATTAAAGATACTGCTGAATATTTATGTATTTATAAGTTCATATATTTATGCACACCATCTCATTTTATCCCTATGTATCTATTTATCTATCTATGTATTTAAATAAAGCTACAGCGAGGAGCAGGCCCTTCCGGCTCAATGAACCGCATCACACCGTAATCTCTACTCCTACTACAACCACTACTACTACTACTGCTACTACATCGACACGGGCCAGGAGAAAAAACTAATTTAACCCCAGCCAAATCATGGCAGAAGTTGCTATATCCAATCAGCTTACAAACCGATATGAGTTTGGACTGAGGAAAGAGACTGTCGCACCTGAAATAGTCACTCATTTACGGGAAGTACTTAGGAACTCCTTGTATACATCGTCGGAATTGAACTCCGCAGTCGGTCACCCCGAGATAACCGCGCTAAATGCTTTGCTAACGTGGCGCCACTCGCTCACCATGAGAAGATTCCATGTGAAGATGTTTTTATTTTGGGTGCTTTCAATCGTTTGTTTGTATTTTTGGCTTTTCGTTTGTTATTCTCTGGTTTCTCTTAAAGTTGAACATTCCCTAGTTCCACACATCGTTACAATTTCTTTTGTTTCAAATTACTCTCCTCAGATCAGATATTAAGATATTCGATATCAGACTGGTAATCTGTGCGTGGAGCCGAAAGTGATGAGGGAGAACTTAGATGGAAATTTTACAACGGTGTTTACTCGGGACGTGCACACAGAATCGATCAAAGTGAGGCAAAGCATTAGGGTGATCACGGACCGTCTAAAGATTACAGAGGAGGAGATGTTAGCTGCCTTGATGCAAATTATGGTGCTAAAATCTTCAGGGCCTAACAGGATAATACCTCGCACCATGACGGAGGTTGTTGCAGAAATTACAGGGTCATCAGCAGAGATATTTAGAACATCCTTTGGCAGAACTGATGTGCCGTATGTTAAGAAGATAAGACGTGTTACTCCTCTAAATAAAAAAAATGCTTAAAGCGTAAGATAGGAAATTTTAGACCCTTAGCCTAACATCTGTGGTGTGAAAGTTACTGGTTGGAATTCTTTGTAATTTATTTTTCTTTTATTGAAGTTCATCATCAAACAAACAATTTCACAAGATGTATTTCCGACACTGTGCATATATATATTATATAATCATATATATCACAATTCTCCACAAAGTTTTTATCTGAGGTATACACTAATAGAAAAGAGTGGAAGGAAAAAAAAACAAGCAAATGGAAATAATTATGTACAGTAGCGAGTGATTTGTTTTTACAACATATTCATTGATTTGTGAGAATAAAGTCAGGCCTTTATGTAGTTAAAACATTTTTCCCAGAATGAATCCAATTTTTCTAGCTTATGATTAACAGATGCTGTTATCTTCTCCACTTTGTAAATGCCCGTTGTAATTTCCATCAAAGTATTTGAAGTTGGATTCTTCTGTGATAACCATTTCCTTGTGAGTCTTTTTACAAGCCACCAAAATTAATTCATTAAATATTTATCTTCTTTCAACCATTCTTGAGATATATATCTAGAATATATGGTCTTACTCTCTATGGGTATTTCACATTTAAATATGTCTTGTAAGGCATTGTGTATCCGCCTCCAATAGTTTTTGATAACAGGATGTCCCAAAAATTATGATAATAATTTGCATTTGATTTCCACAATTTCTCCAGCGAACAGGAAGTTTACTATCATAATGGGATTTCTAAGAGGGTGTAATATAATATCTTAACAAGTTTTTCCATCCAAACTTCCTCCATTTTTGTGAACTTGTACAGTTCCATTTATACCTCCCTATTGTTGTCCATTCTTCCTCAGATATAATTGTCCCTCTTTACTTCTCCAATTTTGTTTTAATGTGTGAAGATGAATGAGTTTTAAGAATTGACAACCCCTTATACATGCTTGAAGTCATTCTACTACCATTATCTGACATGTGCTTTTCTAAATAGCTCTAACAAGCATGTACTTGCCTTGAATACATTATTAAACGTCTTATTGGCATATTGTCGCATTTGTAAGTACAGATAAATGTCTTGTTTTTCTAATGTGTTTCTCTTTCTGCATTTCAGACCTGAACAGTGTTCCTTCTTTCATTCTTTATCAAATAACTATTTTTCCTTTAGCTGTCCAGTCCTTAAATCTGGCACCCAATTTATTTGGTGTAAAATCCGAGTCATATGCACACCTCTAGATTGTATTCTTTTATAGTAGTTTTCCATATTTTGAGAGTCAATTTCACCCATGGGTTATCAATAGAATGTATGTACCTTTGCAAGTTGTTATCAGCCAAAATTGCTTGTATGGGGATGGGAAGTACCCGCTAGTCAATGTTTTTCAATTGAGCGTCATATGATGGGTTGACCAACATACCACCGCTCTCAACTGTGCTGCAAAATATTAATCACTAATAGAATGTAGGCCCCGTTCCCCCGTTTCGTTTTCTAATTGCAAAATTTTGAGACGAACTCTAGGCCTTTTACCCTGCCAAATATACCTTGCTAACATCTTGTTCCATTCATTGAATTGATTTTGATTAATCTCTATTGGTAGGGTCTGAAAGAGATATAACAGTCGGGGCAGTATATTCATTTTAAAAGACTCAATCATTGAACTGAGACTGAAAAAAAAAATCAGGACTTCAGGGAAGATTGCGACTGCTTATCTTCTTCGAACTTTTTTTCCGTTATTTTCGCTATTTTTGCACTAAATGTCTCCATTTTTTAATCCTTAGTTAGGAACTTTATTTGGTTTCTTTCACTTGCCTGTGAACACTTCTACCTTACAATGTCTAACAAGAGTTCTAAAGCCGGGAGAAAGGAAGTTACCGCTCTGCCTTCTGAGACCTTCGCTGCGCTGTAACAGCATCGAGAAGATATTTTAAAGGAATTTAGTACAGCTTTCAAACAGCTGGAAGCCAAATTGGATCGGATTAACGATAGAGTGGACGAACATACTGAACACTTATCTCGTATCGATTCCACTTCTGAAGATTTAGAAAGTCGTGCTCGATACTTGCAGACTCTCTGTTCCAGCCGAGAAGAAAAAAAAATAAAGTCCTTTCCAAAATAGTGGAATTCGAAAATCGGAGCAGACGCTGTAACCTTCGAATTCTTGGGTTGCCACAGGTCACCGAACAGTGATCAACCATGAAGTTTTTCGCCGAGTTTCTCTGTGAGATATTCGGAAAAGATTTGCTTCCGAACCCGCCTGAGCTCGAAAGGGCACACAGGGTCCACGTTCCCCCCGGAATTCTGGGCTTTTGTGCTTTCATCGTTACCAGTTAAAACACCGTCTGATTATGGAGGTACGTCGCAGAGGTACTTTTACTTTCCAAAACACAGCCATTCTTTGTGGAGGATTTTGCACCTCAGATCTTAAAGATGCGCGCTGAGTTTAAAGGCGTAATAAAAGTGCTTTTTGATCGTGGTTTTAGACCCTTGCTTCGCAATCCTGCCGTTTTACGAATCACGCTTAGTACTAGAAAATATAAGTGGTTTAGGTCAGTGAAGGAGGCTGAGGCATTTGTTGCAAGTCTTCCGGGTATCCAGCCATCTTCGGAACCCGATCGGACCTCCTAACATGGTGGATAAGTACTTCTCGTAGTAAAATTACTTTTTTCTGTACTCAGACTTCACTTGAATCACTCAGTCATTATTTACTGAAACTCTAAGGGCTGTTGTCAATCTCTCCCTGGATTTAGTGTGTCCTTTTTTTAAATAGACATTCTGTGTTTAATGTTTCCCAATGGACGTTAAATAGTACTTGTGTAATCTATCTTATGCTTGTATAACTTTATCTATAGAGTTCTACAGTTGACTCTAACTTGTTTTGGAGGTTTGAAGTCTTTACTGAAGGCCTCGCTGTTTTTTGGTTCGCAGTTTAGCTGCTGATTAATATTATTTTTTCCACTTTTTTAAATTTTTGATTTTTTTCCCTCTCTGTAAATGGTTGATAAGGACTCTTCCTGAATCTATAATGTTCCCCTTCATCAATTTTTCTTCTTTTTTTTCTTCTTTTTTTTCCCTTTTTTCTTCCTTTATCTTCCATAATTTTTCGCGGGTAGGTTAGTTTTGGTTTTCTTTCGATTTTCTCTGTATTAAGTTTTATATTTCTGCAGAAGATGTTCCAATTTGTAGTTATGTTTTCCAGTGCATAAACTAGTTACTATTGGCTCTAACATTTATACGGAACTGCTGTTAATGACACAGATCTGGAAGTTATATTTGGGTTAATTTTTTTGGTAGAGCTAGCTGCTTTTTTTTGGTAGCCGTCTAGTTTTGGGTTGTGTAGGTGGGATGGGTTTTCCAGTTCCAACATCATTCACTGTATTCATTGTTTTTCTTTATTGCTCAGGGCATGTTTATGTTTTGTTTTTACGAATCTATGTTTATATTTCTGCTCCCAGACTGCTATTGTATGGCTTGACTTTTTATATGCCTGCTGCCTTTTATGCATTAGTAATTGATAATGGCTAGTGCACTTAAATCCGTCAGCTGGAATGTAAAGGGATTGAATCACCCTGTTAAAAGGAGGAAGGTATTCTCGCAAATTAAACAACTCAAAGCTGACATTGTTCTCCTTCAAGAAACTCATATTCGTTGTTTTGATAAATCCCGGCTTCTGTCAATGTGGGCTGGTCAGCATTTTCATTCATCCTCTGCCACTAAAGCTAGGGGAGTCACCATTCGTATTAACTCAAGTATTCCGTTTGAACTCCATAATAAAATATCTGATACAAATGGCCGTTTTATTATTTTTTTCTGCTAAAATATATAACACTAAGGTTGTACAAGCAAACATGTTTGCCCCTAACTTTGATCATGTTAACATTGTTGAACGTTTTTTTTCTTTACTATCAGACTTAAACTCATACTCTCTTATAATGGGTGGTGACTTCAACTGTCGTTTAGAACCTAATCTGGATCGATCGTCCTCTGTTAACAGATCACCTACTAAATCTGCCTTAGCTATCCAATCCTTTCTCTCTAATTTTGGTATCTCTGATATATGGCGTTTCCTTCATCCTACTGAGAGAGATTATTCTTTTTTTTTCACATGTTCACCAGACCTTCACTGGAATTGACGATTTCTTACTCGATAACCAACTTATCCCATTTGCCTACTCTTGTGAGCATCAGAATATATTGAATTCTGACCATGCCCCAATTACTCTCTCTTTAAACTTTCCTGGTCTCCCTCAGAGAAATAAACACTGGCGGTTTGATTCAACTTTATTATCGGATGATGATTTTCTAAAATTTATTAAGGATCAGATAACCTTTTATTTTAACACTAATACATCACTTGAAGTGTCATCCCAGATTGTATCTCAACGGAAGATCCTGTGCAGACCGATTAGACCTCATATAACAGATTAAAGAATTGGATCAACTGTATGCTCAAACTAAGAACCCTGAACTATACAAGAAGCGTGTAGAACTCCAAATTAAATTTAATCTTCTGTCTACTCAACCTGTCGAACGCCAACTTCTCGAAAGCAAGAGTCGCTTTTACATTCATCGAGATAAGTCTGGCAAATTTCTAGCCAATCAGCTGAGACGCTCCAAAGCCAAACAACATATTACAAAGATCCGGAAGGAGAACGGAGACGTTACATTGGATCATTTGGAAATTAATGATGCACTTAAAAATTTTATTCTCGGCTTTATTCCTCTGAATCGATGAATGACAATATCTCTGTTGATCATTTTTTAAATAATTTGAATATTCCTTCACTTTCATCTGATCTTAAAGCAAACCTTAATGCGCCTATATCATCAGAAGAAATATCCTTTGCAATTTCTGCACTGTCCTCAGGGAAATCTCCTGGACCTGATGGGTTCCCTGTAGAATTTTATAAATCATTCTCTTCACTTCTTTCTCCTCAGTTACTTTCAGTGTTATTTGACTCGTTCAATTACGGCGAATTGCCACCCTCTTTTAATGAGGCATCTATTATTCTCCTATTAAAAAAGGGTAAAGACCCAACAGAGTGTTCCCCGTATAGGCCGATTTGTTTGCTCAATGTTGATGTAATGCTCTTAGCTAACGTTTTGGCTTATAGGTTAGAAACCGTTATTCCCTCTATTATCTCTGATGACCAATCAGGTTTCATTAAAAACCGTCTACCTTTTTTTAACATTCGGCGTTTATTTAATATTTTATATTCACCCCCAACTGGGATTCCTGAATGTGTTATTTCCCTCGATGCGGAGAAAGCATTTGATCGTACAGAGTGGAACTAACTTTTTGCAGTCTTAGAAAAATTTGACCCCGGTCAAAGTTTCATCTCTTGGATCAAATTGCTGTACCTGTGTCCTACTGCTTTTGTTTTATCTAATTTTCAGAAATCCCAGGTATTTAATCTCAAACGTGGCACCCGTCAGGGGTGTCCCTTAAGTTCCTTTCTCTTTGATTTGGCTATAGAACCTTTGGCGATAGCATTTCGAAATTGCCCTGAATTGACCGGGATTTGGAGAGGGGGTGTTGAGCATAAAGTTTCTCTTTATGCTGATGACTTATTACTCTTTCTTTCAATTCCGTCTACATCCGTAACTCCAATGTTTTCACTTCGTTACCAGTTTAGCCAGATCTCTGGCTATAAACTTAATTTACATAAGAGTGAACTTTTCCCAATTAGTAAAGAACCACAATAATTAACATTTCGTGATCTCCCTTTTAAAGTAGTCCACAATCAATTTACTTAACTTGGAATTACAGTCACAAGGAAGTTTAAAAATCTCCTTCGTGAAAACTTTGCCAATCTTTCATATACTATAAAACAGAGTCTCGTACAATGGTCACCTCTATCTATGTCTTTGGTAGGTCGTATTAATGTTGTTAATATGTATGTTCTCCCCAAATTTTTATACTCATTTCAGTCTATCCCACTTTTTATTCCTAAATCATTTTTGACTCCTTAGACTCTATTATTTTGTAATTTCTGTGGAAGAATAAGCTCTCTAGAATTTGTAAAATCCATCTCCAAAAACCTAAAAAAGAAGATGGCATGGCTTTACTTAACTTTCGTTTATATTATTGGGCAACTAATATACGTTGCTACCTTTTGGTCTTTTTTCCATGGCCAACCCGAGTGCCCTAATTGGGTGGCAATGGAGTTGAGCTCCACAAAAGAACTGTCTATCTCTGCACTCCCGAGTAGTCTGCCCAGATTAATAGCTAATCCTCTTGTTAGACGCACTTTACGTATATGGGCTCAGTTTAGGAAATGTATGGTTTCCACGGTTTTTCCGTTTCTAGCTCTGTCGTACATAATCACCTTTTTCTACCCACTACGTACGATTCAGCATTCTATGCTTGGTATAGGAAGGGCATTAGGCATTTTGAAGATCTTTTCATTGATAATCGCTTCGCTATTTTTCAGCAGCTCTCTGTTAAGTTCAATCTGCCCAATGCTCATTTTTTTTAGATATCTCCAAATTAGACACTTTATTGCTCCTTTAATTCCTACCGTTCCTGATATGCCTGGGAAAAATGCTAAGGACTTATTTCTTTCCATTAATCCACTAGGTAAAGGTTTAATATCAATTATTCGAGATAAGTTAGCAGCCTTACAACGGGCCCCTGTGGATAAAATTAAAATGGCATGGGAGCAGGATTTAATTATCAAATTTAATTATCAAATCGGTTAACTCAACCTCACTTTGTGCTCGCCATTGCCTATTACAGTTTAAGATTTTTCATAGAGCCCATATGTCTAAATCTAAACTATGTCGATTCTACCCTAACATTAGTCCACTTTGTGATAAATGCAAGAGGGGCGAGGCCTCTCTCATTCATATCTACTGGTTCTGTCCTAGCTTGGAGAAATTTTGGAAATATGTCTTCACTATGTTATCGTATATTCTGAATCAGCATCTAGAACCAAACCCCTTAATTGCTTTGTTCGGTTTCTGGGGCGAGACAGACTTACGTCTGAGTCGACCAAATGCCGAATATTATCCTCTGCCTCTCTCCTGGCTGGACGCTTGATCCTCCTTAGATGGAGAGATGTTGCCCCGCCCACTCACGTTCAATGGCTTAACGGCATTATGGCCCGCTTGGACCTCGAAAAAATCCATTATTCAGTTCTTAATTCGGATTTAAATTTGCATAAGGTCTGGGGACCTTTTATCGAGTACTTTCATAGCCTCCCTCTTGACTAGGGTTGTTTTTCGTTTTTGAGAAAAAAAAGAAAAACTGCCTTGCTTTCAGCTCCCTTTTTTCTGGTAGTAGGCTTTATTACCCTCTGTTGCTAAGTGTATTCACAGTCTGGGAGTTTGATTGTCCTGATTTATATTCTCTATATTGTGTTGTGGTTGGTCTGGAATTTTTTTATTGTGTTGTGGGGTTGGGGGAGGATACTAAGTTTACTTGTCTTCAATTTTGGTACTTTTTGTAAAAATTCTCTTTCTTTGTATCATATTGTCATGGTATGCTTAATTTTGCACTGTATTAATGTTCCTCATTCTGATTTGTTTTTTTTTTAATTTGTAAATTGTATAAAAAAACTAATAAGAAAAAGAAAAAAAATTAGGTTCTGTTACGTACATGTGACACGTGACAGTGGTACCCTTGTCACATGACTGGAGTTGAAGTTTTACTGGACTTCTAATGGTCTTGTGACGTCATTTTCCCGCCAGTAGAGGTCATGTGACAGTTTTTTTT